>NC_065534.1:29464888-29768777 GCF_932294415.1 Quercus robur | reverse complement strand
ATTTATAAGAACTTGAACCCACCTCCTCACCCTGAGCACCATGGTTATAAGAACTTTGAAAGCACACCCCTTAGTTAATTCCCATCAAAATTTGGAATTAAGCACTAAATTTCAAAAAGGAAAAACTAACAAACACTGATAATATTTATTCAAATCCTCAGAAACAGACAAAGAACCTTGACAACATAAATCTTAAAATTTGTTTCATTTCAATTTTTATTTGAAAAAAATCAATAAATAAATAAATAACACGTACAATCGAACATCGGGGCATTGAAATCCACTCTTGGCTAAGTAATGCTCCACCAACTCGTCTGGTATCTGAGAAAGTAAAATTCAATACAAACCCATTAAAATTTTAATATAAAAAACAAAAAATTCAAATTTTAGAGAGAGAGAAAGAGAGAGAAGAGTTACAGTGGGAGTGTAGTCCATTAAGGAAGCGAGAAAATCAGAGAGCGCAGCGTCATCATCGTGTCTGCCATCGCTCGCTTGCTGTTGCTGATTTTGGTTCATTCTCTCTCTCTCTCTAGCACCAAATCCCCGCCAGCAAACAGAGATTTGATGAAGAAATCGTGGGAAATTAAAATGGGGGAAGAAGATTAGATGGGTTCAGGCCCATTCTTTGGTAACCCAGAAACTCATCATCAGAGCCCATCAAATTCTTGCAGCCTAAACCCACTTCTAAACCCAAATTATTTTTTTTTTTTTTTGAGAAAGTTCTAAACCCAAATTATGGTGGATGATTTGAACAATTTAAAATAAATTGAAATTTTCAGTAATAAAGTTTTGGGTAAGGATTATGTCCCATGTGTCCGGTTGCATTAGACCCATCTAAATGATGTCATGTACGTTACAGTGTAATTGGGTATTGAACCTAATCTAAGTCCTAAAACTTTTAATCAAAGTAGTATGCTAAGCCCGTTGAAGTTGTAACTTGAATAATAGAGTTTCATCTAGAGCTTATGAAAAATATTAAAGTTATTACTAAAGACTTATAGTCTGTCACATTAATAACATAAGAATTAAATTTTTAATTACTTTTTGTTTGAGTGATGCTACCACTACAACAAATTTTTTAAGTATTCAAATGATGTCTTGGAATGTTATAAATTTAGATTAATCTTTTAACTGCATATATTATTAACTACTAGTCCCTAGCCACATGGCATTAACGTAGTAACACCCAAAATTGTTTTTGTAGATATACTTGACATTGCATTTCTTTAACAATAGTCTATATTCTTTTTCTTGCTTACATTTTCGTTTGACGCTCTATTTGTTTCAACATTAATATTTTCTGGAAAATTGTTTATTTTCTAAAGAATATTTTCTAGAAAACTGTCTCATTTTCCAGTATTTGGTAACGACCTTAAATATGAGATTGAGAATGTTTTCTAGTGTTTGGTATAATATTTTTTAAAAATATTTCTTGTATAATTTAAAACATATATATTATGTAAACTAACTAATGTAATCTGTAAAGACTCAATTTGTAACGACCCCAGAATGATGTTGGGTTCGCACGTTAAGGGCCCAAACAATATGATTTGTAGAGCGTGGGTTTGAAAGGTTAGGCCTTGATCACCGAACGGTGGTTAGTCATGGTGTTCATACAGAACTAAACCATGTTCGCTCAAGAAGTCTTTCTTCTCGATACGACCTGGGAGGCTCTAGTTCTTGGCCTTTTTTCCCGGCCTCCTTTTTGAACTGCTTATTTTTCCTTTTATATTAGCCTTTACTCCCCTTCCAACGTCCATGTGTAGATTCAACTTTCCAGGGCAGATACTTGTCCCATCAACCCATACCCAAAGTGGTTGGAGGTGGTTGTAAAAGTTGAAAATCATTGCTCTGTCTAGCGCAGAGTATTTAATGGCAGTAGTGGCGGCCTTTCTTTTGTCCTTTGTCGCCATACTGTCCAGGGCTCCTTTATCTATCAATGCAAATGTGTTCGGCTCTTCCCAAAACTATTCCTATGCCGTTCTTGTCCTTTCTTTTAGGAATGCCTTGGGAATGCCGATGACAGAATCATTCTCGGCTATGTCTCAAAGCTATTTGGACTTTTATTGTGTATCCTCGGCAATTCCTCTCCTCAGCTCGAGCTTTGGGCCCTAATGTAAAGTGGGCCAGGGTCACAAATTCTCTAGCCCCACAATAGCCCCTCAAAATCCTGTTACCCGATCTCTTGGTCGGGGAGGAAGGTTTTGGTGATGTTGGGCCTATATCATGGCTTGCCCAGCTTTGTCCTTCATTAATATCGGTGTCTTTTCGTTTACCTGGGAAACGCTCCCGGTCATAAGACATTCCTTTAATTTTACTCACGTCGCGCCTCTGCTATTTCAGTGTACGAGGTGCGTTTTTAATAAGTTCCTTTCACGAGGCGACACCCATCCAACGGTTGTAGATGGCGTTGGGAGTTGAGTGGGAATCATCCCGTTTGTAGCTTCTCTTAGAAATCTGCACAGATTAAATGCCACCAGACTTGCCTTCTGTATAAGAAGCAAGGCAAGAGGTTACTTCTCTTACGTACAAACCCTTCAGTTTTTTCAAATTCCTAAACCTCCAGCTGTGTTCAAAGTTTTCATCACCAGTGCAATTCAAGCCTTAGTGAGTGATATGTTTGAGGCAAAAGTGAGGGTGAAGGGACCACACCCTCTCTAGAAGCACTAGGTCTCCCCGAGACTCAAGATGGCGCGGTCAGGGTAAGGGAGACGGAGACTTAAGACAGCTCTCCCCTTTCGCAAGGCGGGGGAGAAGCCTCCTCTTCCTTCAGCCAAAATCCGAAGCAGATACTGGTCGCACCAGATTTTCAGTGCGACAACAATGGGATTTCTCATCGTCGGTACCATCCGCTCTCTCTCGAGCGCTGCTAATATGGCACCAGCGTGTTAGGAGTCAGAGCTGATGCAGGGATTAGGCATCCTCGCTTCCTCCTCTCCTCCTTCTCTGGTGCCTTCTTTTGCCTCCGCTTCTTCTTCTCTTCCATCACTAGGGACATCCTGGTGTTTCTACTTCTTCTTCTTCTGCCTCTTCCCCCCTTCTGTCAAATGGGGTCATCCTAACACGCTTAGTTGCCACAAGAGCAGAACTTTGAAGGATTTATCGTTCCCTTGTATCTTTTTCCTTTTTTGCTTTTTCTTTTTGCCTTTGTAATTAGCTTCTAGTATAGGCTTGTTTATGCCCTTCATTGTATGCTGTACTATTTCTTGATATTAATAAAAGATGACTTTATCTTGATCTAAGCATTCTTTTTCTTCTGCAATAGTTGTATTGTGAATGGATGTGCTATATATGTATTATTATCATTTTTTTTTTGAATGATACTTAGGGCCGAACCCCTCGTTAATAAAAAACTATTATTTTGAACTTGTTGAGACTAATAGACACAATAATGTCATCCTAAAAAAGGCTACACATATAAGACTAACCGAGATAACAGCTGAACGTTCGATATTGCGTATGAGGCGATCATCCGAGGATGGGTAACTCAAAATGAACTATCCGAGATGGTCGCTATGTACCAGGGTGCTTTATCCTGTTCCTAACAACATTCATGGCTTTAACCATTTTTGGCATCCGGTCCGAGGACCGAGGTATGACTATACCGGGCCTAAATACTCGTTTACATTAGTTTCCTTAGAGTTGGGGATCCGAGAATAGGACGGGATTTCCATTCCGTCTAAGACTTAATCCATTTTCTAATGACTAATTTCCCCAAGGGTTTGAGTCCGAGAACTATACATTACCTTGGTTCTGTCCAAAACTTAGATATTTTCATTAAGTAGTTGGTTTCCCCATATGTTTGAGTCCGAGGACTATACAATACATTGGTTCTGTCCAAAACTTAGGTATTTTCATTAAGTAGTTGGTTTCCTCATAGGTTTGAGTCCGAGGACCATACAATACCTTGGTTCTGTCCAAAACTTAAGTATTTTCATTAAGTAGTTGGTTTCCCCATAGATTTGAGTCCGAGGACCATACAATACCTTGGTTCTGTCCAAAATTTAGATTTCTTTTAAGTAGTTGGTTTCCCCATAGGTTTGAGTCCGAGGACCATACAATACCTTGGTTCTATCCAAAACTTAGATATTTTCATTAAGTAGTTGGTTTCCCCATAGGTTTGAGTCCGAGGACCATACAATACCTTGGTTCTGTCCAAAACTTAGGTATTTTCATTAAGTAGTTGGTTTTCTCATAGGTTTGAATCCGATGACCATACAATACCTTGGTTCTGTCCAAAATTTAGGTATTTTCATTAAGTAGTTGGTTTCCCCATAGGTTTGAGTCCGAGGACCATACAATATCTTGGTTCTGTCCAAAACTTAGGTATTTTCATTAAGTAGTTGGTTTTCCCATAGGTTTGAGTCCGAGGACCATACAATACCTTGGTTCTATCCAAAACTTAGATTTCTTTTAAGTAGTTGGTTTCCCCATAAGTTTGAGTCCGAGGACCATACAATACCTTGGTTCTGTCCAAAACTTAGGTATTTTCATTAAGTTTAGGGGGACCAGCCCCTCGTCCCAGGTGTGGGACGTTGATTCGACGTTGGAAGCCCCAAGAACTGCCCGTGCCACTGGTACTTCGAAGCGCAGCCCCTAATGGAACTTTACGTTAAGGCACAACAATGGGCCGTTGGCAGTGGTGGAGGGACTTTCTCGATCCACCGCCTGCACCAACGCACAAGCCTCCCCACAGACGGCGCCAATTGTAAAGACTCAATTTGTAACGACCCCAGAATGATGTTGGGTTCGCATGTTAAGGGCCCAAACAATATGATTTGTAGAGCGTGGGTTTGAAAGGATAGGCCTTGATCACCGAACGGTAGTTAGTCATGGTGTTCATACAGAACTAAACCATGTTCGCTCGAGAAGTCTTTCTTCTCGATACGACTTGGGAGGCTCTGGTTCTTGGACTTTTTTCCCGGCCTCCTTTTTAGACCGCTTATTTTTCCTTTTATATTAGCCTTTACTCCCCTTCCAACGTCAACGTGTAGGTTCAACTTTCCAGGGCTGATACTTGTCCCATCAGCCCATACCCAAAGTGGTTGGGGGTGGTTGTAAAAGCTGAAAAGTATTGCTTTATCTAGCGCAGAGTATTTAATGGCAGTAGTGGCAGCCTTTCTTTTGTCCTTTGTTGCCATACTATCTAGGGCTCCTTTATCTATCAATGCGGATGTGTTCGGCTCTTCCCAAAACTGTTCCTATGCCGTTCTTGTCCTTTCTTTTAGGAATGCCTTGGGGATGCCGAGGACAGAATCATCCTCGGCTATGTCTCAAAGTTATTTGGACTTTTATTGTGTGTCCTCGGCAATTCCTCTCCTCGGCTCGGGCCTTGGGCCCTAATGTAAAGTGGGATAGGGTCACAAATTCTCTGGCCCCACATAATCATTATAAATAAAAAACCAAAAATGAATTCGGTTTTCATACTAAAATTTTGACAATAGATACAATAATTAATTAGTTGTCAAATTTTCATTATCTCTACCACTCATCTTGCTCATATATATAAACAATAATGTACGTACACACACACATCAACCTTTTGTCTATATATATATATATATAAATTTGACAGGAGAATATATTTTCAATAAGTATAAATAACAATAACTTTTAATTGTCTACTATTTTTGTTGGTATACTAATGGTCTACTATGGTTAATCACAATTCTTTAATATTACTCTAAATTATGTATTTACATAATTTACTGTATAATATATTATCACTGCATAGTATCTGCCAACAAAAAAAGTATTTGACAACAAATGCAATTCTCCTAAACAATTATCATTCATTATATAACAATATTATTAGTCCACGGTAAAGATTGTCCCATGTAAAAGCAATTTAAAATAATATAGGTACTAGGTTTAAAATTTTCATCTTTTACTTCATTCATTCTTTCTTCTTCTTCTTCTTTTATTTTATTTTATTTTATTTTATTTTATTGCACTTTATGTATGAAAAAGAAATAACACCTGCCTAGAATCCATCAAACCGAAAATTTCTTAAAGAAAAAAGAAAATCGAGCTTGAAATTCAAAGCAAAGAATTGAGATTTTGGTAGAGATGAATGAAATAATTACCACTACAAATTTGTTTTCCTTTGCAAGTTGGAGCTATTGACCAATTAGTGAAGGAAAAAAAAATCTAATAAGAAAATTGTGTTACAGAGGGGAAGAGAAATATGGAGAAAAGAGAGAAGAGAGACAGTTAGAGAGAGATCTATGGGAAGATGAGAGACCAGAGTTAGTAACAGTAAGAGTGTGAGGAAAGAAAAAGTAAAGAGAAGAAAGAAAAAGTAAGAAAACTTATCATAAGAGAGAGAAGGTGCCAAAAATTATGTTTCCCACTGCTATAGATGAAGATAATATTTATAGAATATGCAACGCGTGAGAGAGAGATTGTTTTCCAAAAAATTTTTTTGAAAAACAACCTATAGAAAATAAGCCTTATTTTTATTAGGGTTTTCTGTTGATCAAAGAGAGATTTCTATTGACCAGATTTTTTTTTGACTTACCAAATACTAGAAAATGTGAAAAACTATCTTTACAAAAATTTTCAGCTAAACATGACCGTGATTTTAAAACTTCACCACATTCCACTAACCTTTAACACTTCAATTGGAACGAGGGAAGAGAATAAAAAAAAATTAATATTCCTTCAATTCTCTTGTTTCGGAGTTTGATAGGGAGTTTAAATAGAAATGATGGAAAGATCATTTCTTGTCCTGATGAAACCAATGTTTGGCTATCATTCGTGGACCGTGTTGCAGTTATGCTGTCAGCTGCAATTGAACTTTTTGGAAACAAGTAATATCAAAGTGAAAGAAATAGTGAGAAACAAGAGGCTGTCTTTCTGCTTCTGCATCAGTTTCTTGATCTTTCATTTTACTTGCTCAAATAAATCTCTTGCCTCAACTTTTTCTTCTGATTCAAATTGTAAAGTCGAATGCTTTTAATGTAAAGACATGCTAAAGAATGCAAAGACTTTGTCAAGTGCAGAATAGTTGTATATCATGGGCCCGGCCTTCCATATAATGGAAGTCTCAATTGCCTTCCACTTCAAAGAAGATAAATTAGAAAACAGAAAACTCTACATATAATAATAATTTGTTAATAAAATTCCTGAGTCACTGCAATAATTCAACAGGAAATATGCAAATTTTATATGCAAGTTGACTGAACAGCGATTGAACCAAACTGCTTGAAGAGATCAATGAGTAATGTATCAGCCATAGCTGATGGAGACTCAATGTAAAGTTGGATTTGACAACACAAGAAAGAAACAGAAAGTGTTTAACAAGTGCGCATGGTTTTCAAATTATTTACAGCAGTGCTATTAAAATGTAAAAACTTTTATTTTTTAGGGATTAAAAACTGTTACTTGAATAATAAGGGGTCGTTTAAGGGTGTTTGATAGTTTAGTTTGAACACATTTTTAAGTATTTTAAATAATATTACATATATTTTTATACATTTTTTTATTTATATGTATATCAAAAATACTTAAACAATATTATTTATACTCTTTTATCAAACATTCCCAGATAATATTATTTGTTATTTTTAAAAATATGTATAATATTATTTAAATAAAAAAAAAAAAAAAAAAAAAAAAAGTTCCTCAACACTCTACTGACTACTATACCGCTCATAATTTCCTTAAATCATGACATAAAATTTGGCCCAAAATGAGATTGGAAAAGACGGGGCTCACCCTCATAAATTGCACGGATCTCAACCCTTGAAAATGACATTTTGTTTGAGAGATACGGAAGATTTTTAAGTCTGTTGCGAATCGTCCAGTTGTGTTAGAAGGTCCCATACTTGGTACAGGATATTTATTTCACAAGACAAAAATGGAGTCTTTTATTTTATTTTATTTTGCTTTGAAAGTTGTTTTGGCACTATTTATTGAGATGCAGAGAGACGCTTGAGGGTGTGGACCAGGACTATGTTGATGTGGTACTGGTTTGTCCCTCTCTCTTAATAGCACTATGCTCTGTTTTACTTCTTTTCTTTGGGTCTCAAACTCAGAGCTGAACTTCTTTCCCAGAAGTAGTAGCAGTACACTCCAACTTTGATTTTGAAATCTTATCACCTCGGCATTAAAAAATTACAAAAATTATCTAGATGCACGTTTTCAATCGGCTAAGATGGGAACAGTTATCTTGATACTCTTGATCTTTTCTGTTGTTTTGTAACTCCAGCTACAGTAAATACGTCAGAAACACAGCAAAGTACAAACTCAAATTGATAAGATTTTAAACTACGTGTCCTTCTCTCACTGCTGGTAAATCCCACACCTTATTTGCAAAAATATTTTTTTATCCCATCGCTAGTTTCTAGGCAATCCGTAATCTGTAATTGGGAGACTGTCCTATGTTTAGTTGTGACAGTTCAATTGGCACATTCAAAATATTTGGTATCTCTCACTCCAATTTAATGGAACTTTAGAGCATCTTCAACAGTAAATCTATAATTTTAACTATTTAACATTATCAAAATTTATTTTATTTATTTTATTTATACACATATTACAACAGTGGATCTATTTTAACTTTCAAAATAATAAAATAATATAAATATCTTAATAAAATAATATAACTCTTACAATAAAATAATATATCTTACTACCCAAAAAAAAAATCCACATCAACCACAACCACCTCTACTTTCAGCCACATCCACAACCACAACCACAACCACACATACCCAACAAAGTAACAACCACCACCACCACACACCCCAGCAAGGCAGCAACCACCACCACCCTACTATCACACACACCCCACCAAGGTAGAAACCACCAACAAAACAGGAAAAATAAATAAATAAAAAATAAAAAAACCCACCGATCACCAACAAACACCAAACCAAGCACAACACCGATTGAAGAAACCACCAACAAATACCAATTGCAGAAGCCACCAATTGCTGAAACCACTGATTGCAGAAACCACCAACAAACCAACAATCCACAGCCCATCCCATGCCCACCAAACACCTAAACCACTAATCCGGCCACCCAATCACCATACCAACACCGATTCGGCCACCTAAACACCAACCCACAGCCCATCCTATGCCCACCAAGATCCACCAAAACCCACATCCCATTCGACCCACAATCCCCATGCCGCCACCATCGCATCACCCATGACCACCAGAAACCCACAGATCTCGTCTGGGCCGGTGACGGAGAGAGAGAGAGAGATGGGCGGCAGCGGTGGATTGGAGGTTTGGGAGGTGTGGGTCGGTGGATCGTGTGTCGACGAAGGCTTGGGTCGGCTTGGGCTGGTGACGTTGAGGCCGGCGAAGGCATGGGTCCTGGGCGGCTTGGGCTGGTGACATTGAGGCCGGCGGAGACGTTGAGCACGGAGTGACTGAGAGAGAGAGTGACTAAGAGAGAGAGAGAGAGAGGTGAGAGTGACTGAGAGTCTAAGAGAGAGAGAGGAATTTTTATTATTTTAATCACCGGCCTTGAATAAAATAATATTTTTTTTTAGCTCTCATGAACAGTTATAGATGTGCACTGTAGCAGTAGAGCTAAAAAAAAAAAAGATTTAGCTCCACTGCTAGAGCATCATTTTAATGTTTGTGGAGCTAAAATTTAGCATTATAGTATTGTACCTCATCTGCTGCAAATGCTCTTATACAGTGTAACTTCCTTGAATTTTTAATGCGTGAAGTGAAACTGCTTTGAAGATGTTTTCAATTTTTAAAAGGTCCTATTAATAAGCTATCTATTTTTTGAAATAGTCTGTCACATTAATAACATAAGAATTAAATTTTTAATTACTTTTTGTTTGAGTGATGCTACCACAACAACAAATTTTTTAAGTATTCAAATGATTTTTTTGGAATGTAATAAATTTAGATTAATCTTTTAACTGCATATATTATTAACTACTATTCCCTAGCCTACATGGCATTAACGTAGTAACACCCAAAATTGTTTTTGTAGATATACTTGACATTGCACTTCTTTAACAATAGTCTATATTCTTTTTCTTGCTTACGTTTTCGTTTGATTTTAAAACTTCACCACATTCCACTAACCTTTAACACTTCAATTGGAATGAGGGAAGAGAATAAAAAAAAATTTTAATATTCCTTCCATTCTCATGTTTGGGAGTTTAAATTGAGATGATGGAAAGATTATTTCTTTATTTAGAAGTTTAAGTGGGATTGTGGAAGGAAATGGAATGGGTAGGAGAAAATACTCATTTATTTCTATTCCCTCAAAAACTCAAATTTTCATCCCCAAACATTTTTGGAAAGAAAATTAAAAGGAAAAAGTTTGTCTGGCTATATATATATATATATATATATATATCATATACTATATAATAAAATTTGAGCTTAGACGTCGTGGTTGCGCTAAGTGACTACACCAAATTGCAGAATATTTTTTAGATTTTTAGAATTAAAAAATATATAAAATTTTTCTTCTTCTATAATCTCTAAGTTGATAAAAAATCTTAATTTGATTACAATCCATATTCTTCATATAATCCATCTAATCCTTATTTAATCTTAATTTGATTACAATCCAAATTCTTCATCTAATTCTTAATAATGGATTTGATAGATAGACTTCCAGATCTACAGTCTAAGAATGATTATTTATCTAAATTAAAAGAATCTTTAATTGAAACTGACAGATTTGAAATAGATCTAAAAGATTATAAGTCAACTTATAATTTTACAGAAATTACTGATAGATTTAAACCCAATAAACCTATAATTGTGATGGACCTACAAATAGATATTAATAACCTAAAAATGAACTGAAAGAATTAAAATCAGAAAATTTCATATTAAAAGGCATGGTTGAACAGATAAATGCGCAAGTAATTAGCATAAAAGATAGAATTAAATATTGTAATGAACCTTTGACAGACTCCCCTTATCTTGACAGACATAATTGTACTGGTGAAAGTTCTCATAACGAAGATGATAAAGATGAATTTTTAAATATAATTGATAGAATGATATTCCAGAAGTGGTACACGGAGATAACTTTGGTAGTTCATAAAGAATTTTCATTAACATTTATTGCCCTTGTTGATTCAGGTGCTGATATGAATTGCATACAAGAAGTATTAATAACCCTCTAAGTATTATGAATCAACAACAGATAGATTAACTCAGGCTAATGGTGATAGACTTAAAATAAGCAATAAGCTAACTAAGGCATACATATATAATAATGGAATCAAGTTCAGAACACCTTTCTTCTTAACAGATAAGTTGTCCTCTAAAGTTATATTAGGAAATCCTTTTTTGGCTTTAATTTACCCCTTTTTCACTACAGACAATGGAATATGTACTAATATTTTGGAAACAGAAGTATTCTTTAAGTTCCTCCTACCCCCATTCCCCAAGGATATACACTTACTGAAAGAAATTTCCAGCTCAAAAGATAAAAGTACTGATAACAGTGACCCAGTGATAGATAATAATGAAATTCCTAAAATGGTAGATAATATTATTATACCCAGTAGCAGTAGCACTTAAGTATATATATACTTAAGTATGTGTGTGTGTATATATATATATATATATATATAAAGAGTTTTTATGAAAACAAAATATTTTCCTACCTTTGTTGACTATTCTAGTCTTTCTTCTTCTTTTTTTCTACGTATCTTTCCATTATGTCTTCTATCTCTATGACATAATCTTTGTCTTGTACTATAGAATCATGACTTTTAGTTCTTTCTTATCCTTTCCCAACATGTACTTTTTCCAACCTCATTGTCACTTCCATAATGGCCATTAATTAGTTAATTTTAAAATTAACGGTCAATTGTCTGGCAAGCAAGATAGCCATTCTAAGGCTAAAGTCTCAGACCAAATTCTGCCAAAATAGAAATTTTTAATAAAGATTTTAGCCAATGCATGAAGGCGTCTCAATAGAGACAATATCCCTTCAGAATAAAAGGTCAACAATGACAGTGTATTCAAGTGGTAATCAGAAAGGTTTAACAAACAAAATAACCACTATAATTACCAATTGGACAAAATAACAAACAAGATAAACAACTGCGCCAGATCACTATGATTTCCAAACAGATACAGACAGATTTCAGAGGGAGAGGACCGTACCTGTAATCAGCGGCGGCGGGAACCAACGACGACTGATGGAGACTTGAGGAAGAGTGGGGAAGCCTGATCGCAAAGCGAGAGAGACAGAGTGTAGAGAGAGAGTGATGGCAGAGAGCGAGGGAAAGAGAGTGTACAGGGAGAGCGAGTGACTGAATAGGAGTTGTGAGACGTTAGGGTCCTATTGATTCAAACCGCTGAAAAAAACTCGACTTTCCGTTTCCCGAGTTATGAATGTCTACACAAACATTTTTTTATTGGGAAAAACCTGAAGGGTCAGACTAACTCGATCATACAAATATCGAGTTATTCATTAAA
The DNA here is from genome assembly GCF_932294415.1 of Quercus robur. NCBI lineage: Eukaryota > Viridiplantae > Streptophyta > Magnoliopsida > Fagales > Fagaceae > Quercus > Quercus robur. Next base: position 29,756,346 of record NC_065534.1, on the reverse strand, counting down.
ACTTGATTTCTCTATTGTTGAGTTACAAAAGAGAGGCATTTTCCTATTTAGTTTGAGAAAGAGGGCAAACGAATGTTTAATTTCCCAAAAAAGGGTATTTGCCCATTTTCTCCAAGATTTTTGTATTTTTTATGGATTTATTATTTTAATTTTTGGTCTAGTGGTTCACCTTTTTCATAATTAATTTTTGTTTAATTTGATTTTTTTTTTTTTTTAATGTTGATGTGTCTTCTTTATTTTTTTTGTTATCTTTAGTGCTGACGTGGACACTTAAATTTAGACAAAGCAACATTAGGCATGCCAACAATGCATATCGTTAGCCACGTATGCGCTTTCCGTTAGTGATTTAATGGTAGAGACCAAAGTGAGTGTAAGTTGAAAATAACATGGACTAAATTGATTGTTATCAAAATGTAGTGACCAAATTGACTGTGACCACAAATTTGAAGGACCAAAATGGTGTTTTCGCCTATTTTATACATGGATATCTTTTTCACATTAAGCATGAAGAAGTGCAATGGACCACATAGTTCTAGTTGCCATGTTAATTAACGATGGTGTCTCACATATAGAACAAGTCAATTTTTCTGTAAGTGTTCTGAAAATAGGGAAGATGTAACATATTATCTAACTTGATTTATTATTACTTATATATATATGCATTTCATAATACCTTAGTTTCACACAATATGAAATTATTATACTATAACTTAAAAGTAAAATATTTATTTATTTTTATTATCTATTCTATTATTTAATTTTAAGTAAATTAATAATCAAAAAACTATTTACGTATGAATTTTGATTAAGCCATGCATCACACGAGCATAATGCTAGTATAAAATAAAAATTGGGCTTAAAAACCATGGTTGTGCCAAGTAACTTCACTAAATTGCACAAAAAAAAAAATTAGATTTTAAAATATATACATTTTTTTTTTAATCTTCTTCTCCTATCATTTCTAAGCTAATAAAAATTTTAATTTGATTACAATCCAAATTCTTCATCTAATCCTTTTGTTATTAATTTATCTATAATTTCGAAGTGATTTATTTAATTAGCAATTGGAAATCTACTTTATTTATGAGTTATAAGTTCTAGCATTCTAGGGGATTAGAATTCTAGAGGAAATCTACTTTATTTATGAGTTATGGATTTGTACCTTTTCTTTTTCTTTTTCTTTTTCTTTTTTCTTTTTTCTTTTTTTTTTTGGGCTAAAATGTTGGACTTGGACCTTGTTCTCACAATACAATAATTTTGACATGAAATATTTGGGGACAGAGAAGGAAAACCACCATTTCTAGGAGTTTAACTTTGACATTTCAAACAGAGCCTATGTTTATAGGAATGTACATTTTTCCCAGTTTTTTCACCCATGGAACATGGAGCACCTGAAGAAGTACTACCAGTAGACAGTGACGCGAAAAACAACACTCCTCATTTCCAGTTTACTTCCTTTTAGTTAATTTTTATTATTTATAGTATTTTTAAGCCCGAACGATAGTTTCCTATTTTTTCTTAAGAACAATTTCAACGCATATTTTATCACATAATAAGAGGAGTTATTCAGAAATACCATGTGTACGCTTTCTACATTTTCTACATTTAAAGTCCATAAGAGGACGGGTTCATCCGAGAGGGTGATTTGAAAATTATGAAGTCCATAAAGTGGATGGATTCAACCACGCGTTAAACTAAAGTAACTAGTCCATAAGAGGACGGGTCAATCCAAAAGGATGATTCAAAACTTATTAAGTCCAAAAGGTGGACGGATTCAACCACGCGTTGAATTAAAGTAACTAGTCCATAAAAGGACGAGTTCATCCAAAAGGATGATTCAAAAATTATTAAGTCCATAAAGTGGACGAATTCAACCACGCGTTGAATTAAAGTAATCAGTCCATAAGAGGACTGATTTATCCAAACGGGTGATTATTAAGTCCCAAAAGTGGACGGATTTAGAGGGATTTAAAAATTATTAAGTCCATAAGGTGGACAGGTTCAACTACTGGTTGAGTTAAAACCACAAGTCCATTAAAGGACAGGTTCATCCTTGAAGGTGATTTAAAATTAGCAAGTCCATAAGATGGATGGATCCGCTCCCTAGACTGATTTGAAATCACAAGTCCACACATGAACAGACAGAGACATGGTTTAGAAATTGGAAACAAAAAGCACTATGCGAATAAACAAACATAAGTGATGGATAAATAGAGATAATAAATAGAAGCCCACAAAAAGGCAAATGTTTTACATTAAGAGTCAATGGAAGAAATACATTTCTTTCAAGTGAACAAAAGTAATAAAGAAAAACTACAATTGAGCAGTAAAGGTCTCTTCATTCCTCTCCTTCATGACTTGATCCCCCTCAAGATGATGAGTGGTGACCTCGACGGATTTTTCTTGCTCAACCTGACCGGGATCTCCATCACCCTAAGGGTCGGGATTGGTGTCATCAACAAAAAGCTCATCAGTTCCTTCGGAGTAGACGGGCTGGGCTGGAGTCTAAGCCTAGGCATCGATTGAAACGTGTGAAAGGTCCAGGTCAGGGAACGAGGCTTTGACTTGACAGAAGCAATCATCAAAACCGTCAACGAATGAGCCACCAAGCTCCCTCAGAAGGACATCGGAGTCGCGATACTCCCGCGCCGTGTCCTCCCTAGCCTAACAGAGTTGATTTTTTGCCTCTGTGATCTCTCCTTCCTTGTCCTTGAGTATTTCTTTCAACGCCTCAACGCTGGCCTCCGACTCCTCCAACAACTTCCTTGTATAGTCCAACTTGTTAATCTAGACCTCCTTCCAAGCCGTTATCTCTTGAAGCTTTGAGTCTCTTGCTTCAACCTTCTCCCTCAGATGACTAATCATTGTCTCATGGGATGTACAGCGGTCCATTAGACCCTTCAGCATCAGCACCCCCTACAAAAATCAAAAACACATGTTAGTATAAAGAATAAACACAACGGACGGATAAAACGAAATGGACGGATACATACCTGAGCAAGATTGAAGAGACCCATCTCCCCCATAACCTCCGTGGCATGGTTGCCCAAGTCCTCATAATCTTCATCTTTGATGATGGAAGAAATCTGTTTAAATGCGTACTGGGAGTCCTCGCGAAGGAGGATGGGGTGTTTCTCAATGACGGGCACCTCACTTATCATCAACCCCTTCCCCTTGCCTGGCTTGGGGGGCAACTTACTAGTGTTGGGGGTTTCACCAACAATCGGCCCCGTCATCACCTTGGGTTTCTTAGGTGGACGGTCCACCTTCTCGGATGGTTTTCTTTTTGTGGAAGGGTTAGCTTGACCCGTCACTTTAGGTAGGAGGCTTCCCTCTTGTTTTTTCCTAGCAGCCGCCTGCTGCTTAATATAAGCTCTCCTCCATTACTACATATAGATGGACGGATTAAAAAAAAAAAGTCTAAGCATTGGGCAACGGACTTACGCTTGCAAACATTCTTGTCGTATTGACGAGCAGCCTCGGTTGGTTCCGAACTCGCAATACCAATGCAAGGTGACAAGCTTGGTCCATGACCTCTCGGATAGCTTGGTAGTTCTAAAAATCTTCTCCAAGAAGCTTCACTCCTTAAGTGTGACTTCTGGACGATCCTGAGTTGCAATAGGAGACGGTTAGAATAAACAAATAAAGTGAACAAGTAAAAGCCTAATACAGACAGACACATACCGAACGGAGGCATAATACCCCAGGTTTTGTCCACGAGCATATACTCTTTGTCACCAAGGTGACACATCCATTCGTCACCTTAGATGAAAAAATAACAACTCTTCTAGTTCCTATTGAAGTCGGGAGTGTCACTTATGAGCCTAAGCAACGGGCTCCTTGGCATGAAACTATACATGCCTTTGGACTGAGTGATCTTAGACGGATGGTAGCAATGGAAAAACTCTTCCACTGTCAGCCTATGTGCTCCGTCGGTCATTACCCTGTACAAAACTTCAACACTTAGAAAAACCTGCTAGGCATTTGCAGAAATTTGGTTAATGGCCAGCCCTAAGTATTGAAAGAGACGACGGTGAAAGGCACTCAAAGGGAATCTGAGTCCTGCCTTTAGCATTTGCTCATATACCCCGACATCGTCAACACCCCTATTGTAACACTTCTCAGATTTGTATGATAGACGGATGGGTATGTGGTTGGGTATTTAGCATTTTTCCCTAAGTGTGTTAAAGTGTGCTTGTTTAATGGAAGAGATGAAATCATTGACTGTCCATAGCGGGAGCATGATGAACTCCCAAGTCCATCAGGACCTAGGATGGACTGAATGGGTGGTTCGGCACCATCTAGGCTGTCAGTAGAATCACTCGCTGACCTATCTATGTCCAAATCCTCATCCTTTGAGGAAGGTGAGGTGGCAGGTTCCTTTCGTCACTTGAGGTGCCAAGGTCATTCTAACCTGACGGAAACACCTCATCGTAGCTCACTCCTTCGCAAACACATGATTGCTCACTTGACGCACGAGACATGTCACCTACACGTAACAAATAAACCCTAAGACTCTGACGGGTTTACATTGACGACAGATGTACAAAATTTAAATAAGTTGCAAGGGAATTTAACAGGAGAAGAAGAATACTTACCAGTTGAAGATGAGCAGCAAGAAAGGCGTGGATGACGGGTACCCCAAGTAAACAGTATACTGGTTTAACAAAGGAGACAGTAGTACTCTGATTGTAAATTCATTGCGGAAAGTAAGAATGAGAGGTAAAGAAGCAGGTTTATATAGAGGGAACGGCACCTAAGACAAAGGGACACTTTGTTCCAAGAGATTAACCACTAAGAAAATGCCATATGCCCCTATGACATTAATGTCCCTAGGCTAGATTATCAATCAATGCATGCTTTTCAAGAGACGAGTCAAACTGTCACTCCACGAGTCCATCCAAAGGAGGTGATGGGCCCATGGAGTGAGGGGGCAACTGTAAAGTATAAAATCAGGGATGACGGATCCGTTTAAGTAAACCTGACGATACCGGATTAGTGGGTTGTCGAAGAAAAGGCAACAAATGGAGCATCAAATGGAAAAGACACATGACGGGTGGACTCTTTCCCATAATAGACGGGTAGTCCCTCTATATGGACGGATTCAAGTTACACGAACATGAGGTAGATGTATATCAAGGCCACACGGCACCCACATGGCTTAAGTGGCCTCCAAGGAATCCTAAATAGAAATAACTTGCATCCCACAGTTAACCCTAGTTGGTAGAATCCCAACATGAGAAGGATCTTGTAATATACGCGCATTTATGAGGGTCTTCCCCGTAAGGAAACATCTTCCCAAGCAAGAAACAAAGGTCGGTTCTACACTACTATAAAAACCTAGAGCCCTCAAAAAACAAGGTACGCATAATTCACCCCTAACTCTGGCACTCTAGAGTTCTGAGAAGTTCTCTAACTTAACCTTCGGAGGGTCTTTGGCAGATACCACACCGGTACTCTCCTAAGGTCTTCTTGTTCTATGTTGTGCAGGTATTGTCTTGAACACGTGAGGACTATGTGACTTACTAACAATTTTCGACATCATCATTGCTTTCACAGCTCATAGTTCTTGACAACCACTCAGAACAAAATTTAAATGTAAAACACACATATATAAGACACAAAGATAGAGCTGCTGTGCATTACAATATTTGCCCTTGATCCTTAGTAGGGAACGACTCGTTTATGTGTGTGTGCGCGCTCTAAAACAGTAGCCACAGTCATTGAAGTAATGTAACTTTGAAAGAGCTTGGCTGTGAAAATGTCTTTTTATATCATTTTATTTTATTCCTTGAATAGGTAAACAAAAATTTAATTGAAAATGAGCAAAAACCTCAAGTACACGGAGTATACAATAGATTTTCCTCAAACCTTAATAGGAAAAAAAAAGACCAATTAAAAAAAAGGATGAAGGATGCTGGCAAAAGCAGTCATCTTCCAATCATATAAAACTTAACCCAAATAAAAGACAATACAATATGACCAGAACTCTTGTACTATCGACCAAAAAAAAAAAAAAAACTCTTGTGCTCCAAAGCAATGGATTCCAAGATTTTTGTATTTTTTATGGATTTATTATTTTAATTTTTGGTCTAGTGGTTCACCTTTTTCATAATTAATTTTTGCTTAATTTGATTTTTTTTTTAAATGTTGATGTGTCTTTTTTTGTCATCTTTAGCGCTGACGTGGATGCTTAAATTTAGACACAACAACATTAGACATGCCAACAATGCATACCGTTAGCCACGTATGCGCTTTCCGTTAGTGATTTAATGGTAGAAACCAAATTGAGTGTAAGTTGAAAATAATAGAGACTAAATTGACTGTTATCAAAATATAGTAACCAAATTGACTATGACCACAAATTTGAAGGACCAAAATGGTGTTTTCGCCTATTTTATACATGAATATCTTTTTTACATTAAGCATGAAGAAGTGCAATGGACCACGTAGTTCTAGTTTCCGTGTTAATTAACGGTGGTGTCTCACATATAGAACAAGTCAATTTTTCTGTAAGTCTTCTGAAAATTGGAAAGATATAACATATTATCTAACTTGATTTATTATTACTTATATATATATATATATATATGCATTTCATAATACCTTAGTTTTACACAATATGAATTTATTATAATATAACTTAAAGGTAAAATATTTATTTATTTTTATTATCTATTCTATTATTTAATTTTAAGTAAATTAATAAAATAAAATAAAATAAACTATTTACGTATGAATTTTGATTAAGCCATGCATCGCACGGGCATAATGCTAGTATAAAATAAAAGTTGGGCTTAAAAACCATGGTTGTACCAAGTAGCTTCACTAAATTGCAGAAATTTATTTTAGATTTTAAAATATATATATATATATATATATATATTTTGGTTCTTATCTTCTTCTCCTATAATTTCTAAGTTGATAAAAATTTTAATTTGATTACAATCCAAACTCTTCATCTAATCTTTTTATTATTAATTTATCTATAACTTCTAAGTGATTTATTTAATTAGCAATTAGAAATCTACTTTATTTATTTGTTATGAGTTCTAGCATTCTAGGGGATTAGAATTCTAGGGGAAATTTACTTTATTTATGAGTTATGGATTTGGACCTTTTCTTCTTTCTTTCTTTTTGTTGGGGGGGGGGGGGGGGGGGGGCGCTAAAATGTTGGACTTTGACCTTGATCTCACAATACAATAATTTTGACATGAAATATTTGGGGACAGAGAATGAAAACCACCATTTTCTAGGAGTTTGACTTTGACATTTCAAACAGAGGATGTGCTTATAGGAATGGGAGAAAATAGCTAAATACCACGTTTTGACGAAATTTGTGGCAAACTAACACTGCTTCGGAAATATTTAGCAATCTACCACTTTTTTAGTACTTGAGTTTCACAAAATCGAGTTCTAATTAGTACTTGAGTTCAGTGAACTCAAGTTCCTAGGTGAGTCGTCAGCGTGACACTGCTGATGTGGAATATGAGGAATTAAAAAAACTATGTGGTTCTCGATATAGCGGAAATCAAGTACTTCTTTATACTACTCGAGCTTAACAAAGTCGAGTACCTTGTTTTTTTTTTTTTTTTTTTTAATAAAAAACTTTTTCTTATTTCATCTTCAACTACTTGTGATCGTTGTGTCCACCATGTTGGGTGCATCATAGCACCGTGGGTCTAGCCCACCCTCGATAAAACACCTCATTAGAGAGGTGGTTGGACAAGCCACAAAAGTCAACCTATTTTCTTCTTAAGCAGTGACTTAGGTGTGTTGGACACATTAAGGAAAAAAAAAAGAAAAGAAAGGGGCAGATGCATTAAGGCTATTCGGCCTAGGGGCAGATGCATTAAGGCTATTCGGCCTAAGGAAGAGCTAAAGGAAAAAGAAAATGGCTACAGCAAAGTCCAGGCAAGTGAGCTGCATTTATTATGATTTGATGTCAAAAGTGTGAGAGGAAGAAAAGAAGGAAAAGATGAAGAAATAAAAGGGGAGGCCATTCCCAGAGAAAGTTAGGACTAAGTGCAGTCATATCATGGCTTCTAACAGTGATGAATTGAAAGGACCTATCCATATGTGTCTTTGGTTATCTTTGATTATGAACATCAAATAAAATTACCAACTCTTATCATTTTTTTGTTTAGAATCATATCAAATTACCAACTCTTATCAATTTTTTGTGCAGCACTTTTACAACAACATACTCAATGAGACCTCAACAATCCGATCCTTTGTTTAGGTGTTATCTAGGGTAAGGGTCATTTTGCATCTTACTGACTTCCTAACATCTCATGGGCACCTTTAGTGAATAGTTACTAGCTTATTGCCAAACTACTTTGTGCTTAGCTAACTGCAACTCCAGTTACTTGCACATGAACTTTTTCAAGTCTAGACACAGTACTTAGTTTGGTGGACACAAGATCACAAGCAGTTGAAGATGATATAAGTAAAAATTTTGTACGAAACAAAAAGTAGAAAAAGGGAAAAACAAAAAACAAAAAAAACAAAGTACTCAACTTTGATAAGCTCGAGTACTATAAAGTACTTGATTTCCGTAATATCAAGTACCATATTACTTTTTGGCATACACAAATTTCAAGTCAGCAGTGTCACGCTGGCGACTCACCTAGGAACTCGAGTTCACTGAAATTGAGTACTATTTAGAACTCGATTTTGTGAAACACGAGTACTAAAAAAAGTGCTAGATTGCTTAATATTTCCAAAACAATGTTAGTTTGCCACAAATTTTGCCAAAACATGGTATTTGGCTATTTTCACCTATAGGAATGTACATTTTTCCTAGTTTTTTCAATGGCGACTGGGCTTACATCACTTCCTTTTCTGGTTACTCTCTACTTCATCCATAAGATTCCATTGATGCTTGCTCAAAATGACCAGTTCATCTACAATGGCTTCCATCAAGCAAATCTGCATCTTGATGGAACCGCTCGAATCCACCCCAATGGTCTATTGCAACTCACCAACAATTCAGAACTACAAGTTGGTTATGCTTTCTACCAACTTCCTCTAAAATTCAATGCTTCTTCGGGTTTAACTCAGTCTCTTTCATTTTCCACAAACTTTGTATTCGCAATAGTTCCTGAAACACCATCGAAAGGTGGCCATGGAATTGCCTTCACCATCAGTCCCTCGTGGAAATTCACCAATGCTGTAGCCAGCAATTATCTAGGACTCTTGAATGTCTCAAATAATGGCCTTTCAACAAACCACTTATTAGCCATTGAGCTTGACACTATAGAGGGTCAAGAATTTCAAGATATAGACAACAACCATGTGGGAATCAATGTGAACAGCATGAAATCAATTGAATCAGCTACCGCAACCTACTTTTCTGATCAAGAAAGAAAGAATATAAGCTTGAAGCTAGTAAGTGGCAACCCAATGCATCTTTGGATAGACTACGATGAAACAGAAAAACTATTGAAGGTAACACTAGCCCCAACCAGCATCCCAAAACCAAATCGGCCTCTCCTGTCAACACACATCAATATGTCTCAAATTCTCTTGGAATCCATGTTTGTTGGTTTCTCCGCAGCCACTGGTACAGTTACAAGTGACCACTACATTCTTGGATGGAGCTTTAATAAAAGTGGACAAGCACAAAGCCTCGATGTTTCGAAGCTTCCTCAACCTCCCCAACAGAGGAAAAGTAAAGATAAACGGGGAAAAATTATCAAGATTTTAATCATAGCAGTAGTGGTTGTACTGATATTGGTTACTGGAGCTATTTTCATTTTGAGGAGGAAGAAATATGCAGAAATGCTAGAAGATTGGGAAAACGAGTATGGTCCTCACAGGTTCAGCTACAAGAATCTCTATAAAGCAACCAAAGGTTTCTCAAACAAAGAGCTTCTTGGAGAAGGGGGATTTGGAAAGGTTTATAAAGGAACACTTCGTTCTTCCAATATACAGATTGCAGTCAAGAAAGTCTCCCATGATTCCAAACAAGGGATGAAGGAATTTGTGGCTGAGATCATTAGCATGGGTAGGCTGAGGCATAGGAACTTGGTGCAGCTCCTAGGATATTGCCGGCGAAAGGGTGAACTCCTCTTGGTCTATGATTATATGCCCAATGGAAGCCTTGACAAGTTCTTATATGGCAATGAAAAACCAAATCTTAACTGGCTTCAACGATTTCAAATCCTCAAAGGAGTAGCATCTGGCCTTCTCTACCTCCATGAAGAGTGGGAACAAGTTGTTCTACATAGAGATGTAAAAGCAAGCAATGTTCTATTAGATGTCGAATTAAATGGAAGGCTAGGAGATTTTGGCCTTGCCAGATTATGCGACCATGGTGCCAATCCCCAAACCACCAATGTGGCTGGAACTGTGGGTTATTTGGCTCCCGAGCTTACTAGAACAGGAAGGGCAACCACTTGCACTGATGTGTTTGCTTTTGGGGCTTTCATGCTTGAAGTGGCTTGTGGAAGAAGGCCAATAGAGATACAATGTCTGCCTGCAGAGATGATTCTGGTTGATTATGTCTTTCAATGCTGGAGAAAAGGAGCCATCCTGGATGCTAGTGATCCTAGATTGGAAGGTAGTTATGTAAAAGAGGAAATGGAATTGGTTTTGAAACTAGGCCTGTTTTGCTCACAGTCAATGCCAGCAGCTAGGCCTAGCATGAGGCAAGTGATGCAGTTTTTAGATGGTGATGCTGATCTGCCGGAGTTGCCACATGACGATGCTTGTTTTGGTACATCTACAAATAGTGAAGCATATGGTTTATCGCTATTTCCTTCATCTAGCATGGGTTCTGCTCCTTCCATGTTTAGCACTGATTCAATCCTCAGAAGTGGTCGTTGAATTAGCTGTACAACATGCTATGGGCAGAATAGATCATGCATCTTTGCTTAGTACCAAAACATTCAGTGGCACACAGAGCTAGAGATGGGAGGTATGCAATTTCTTTCACTTACTAAATAAACTGATATTAGGTAGTAGACTACTTAAGCTCTATGTAGTACTACAACTCAACAAGATTAACTCAGCTGTTGCAAGCTTTATAGATCAATATTTATGTAGTGTATTGCAAAAAAAAAAAACAGATTGCGTGGTTGATCAAGTTTCAGATTACTAAAAAGTGAAATCCCACAGCTAGTAATCATTATGTGTGAAAATGATTGTTTGTGAAAGGTGTAATTTAGACCCCTTGGTCGATTTTATGGGGAACTAATCAACTTTGAAAATTAACAGTACAAATGCAGATTGATTTCCGGTTAATTATTAATTACCACAGTAAACAAGTCAACAATTATAATCAAGGTGTTCTAACACAGTCCATTGTTGACGAAGTGGAAAACTTATGAAGGCATTCAAAGATACCAATATGGGGCTTAACCCCAGCCCCAAGAAGTAACTAACTAATAGAATCGAAGCTTTATAATTTGAGATATACCCATGACTCAAGATTCTACACCCAATAGGTAACTTACTCTTGTGGCCCTACAATCAGCTCCAAATCGCTTAAACTCTTCTATTATGAATACTTTCCACGAACTGTGTTTGTCAATCCATGAGGCCATATTTTTTTCTCTTTGAATGGCACTATTTTGCTCTAGTATAGCCTCCTTGCCTTTAAAAGTTGTGCAATTAGTGATTTATATAAATGCATAAAGTAGAGTTAAAACCTAGCAGGAAATTTTCTCCTATCAAAATTTGGACTCAAAATCGTGCAATTTTTCTTTCTAGTACTTCTTGAATTTAACATTCATGTGTCAACTTTAAATCTTAATATCCCACTTGATTCAAATCCAAATTAGATCAAATTTCAAATGTGTCTATTTTGAAACCCCGAATGTCTACTTTCCAATGAAACTAGTTTCACTCAAAAATTCAATTTGGTGCAAAAGAGATGGGTAAAAGATCATAAACACCTTATCTTGAGCATATCGAAACTTTTTTGTCTTTGAGCAAATTCTAAGCCGGACTCAACCCACTTTTGAAATCAAATAAACTACACAAATAAAGTTTGCTTTCGCAATATAGTTACTGAAAAGGTTTTTTTCTTTTTCTTTTTTCCGAAGAAATTTTTTTTACTAAATTGGAATCAAATCTGTATACCGGCATATTTCAACCCTGTGAACTTATTAATTACCATGGCACACCTTGAGATCAAGGTTCTTAAATTTTCAAGCATCCAAGAGACTTGCAAGACATATCCTTTTAATTGAAAAAGAAAAAAAAATCTATTTTTTTATAAATTTTCTAGATTTTTATTTTTATTTTTTTAATTTCAGAATTTCAAAAATAACAAAACGTAGTCATTTTGGGGAACATAAAGGCAACCTACCTAATAGAGTGGACAGAAGGACTATATTGAACATGAATTAAAGTTGGGCAGACCGAGATGACCAAACTAAAAGTTACAAGACTGAATTGAATTTTGGGCAAAATTGATGATGCAATTTGTAATTTAGTGAGTATATTTTTACCTTTTTTTTAGATTTTAACTAGCAATTTAATTATTGTAATCTTCATTTTTTTTTTTATTATACCGAGGACCAAAGTTATATATTTTATTACTTATTAATAAAAACTAGTCGCTAACCCGTGCGATGCACGGAATAGTTAAACAAAATTTATACACATTCACTTTTATTGGTACAATCATTTGAAAATAATTCTAACTAATACCCAAATGTAAGAGACACATTGACTTACTATTTAAAGTAGCCTTCTGAAGAATTTACACATATTGTGCAACTGAGCCTTAATTTCTCATCAACAATAAAAACATGGAAAGAAAATAAAAATTACAACAATTAATTCCATTATCTTTCATACTATATTTTGTAATTGTACGGAATTAAGTCAACTCAATTTAAGTAGTTGTAATAAAATTGGCTTCTACTATTCTCTATTTTATAGAGATATGAACATATTGGATTTCTCAAACAATTACCGGAATTGCAATAAAATGATTTATTATTGAAAATAAGAAACAAAGAAAATCTGTCTATAGCTTAAGAAACACAATGTACTAAAATTAAAGAGATAAAATTTTCGGAAGACAAAATATTATAGATAATTTTAAAAACAGATTATACACTTAAAAGGGTTAGTAATTTATAGCACTTACCCCCCACTATTAGTATACAGACACCAAGTGTGGTCGTCGTAACCCTTTGAAAGAACCTTCCCCAATTGGACCCTATCAAAAAAAAAAAAAAAAAAACTCAATTAACAAAATTGATCCAAAAGGGTCTAAAAAGCACACAAAATCAATTCAAAAAACAAAAATATGAGACAAAGTAATTACTTTCCGCTGCCAATGAAATCGTCTTTTGTATTGCTGTTCCAAACTGCAACACTTATCTCTCTAAGGCCTTCAATTAACGAAAACACAAACTTCTCTTAGAATACCGGAGTATTATGACCATCTATACACATACACACAAAAAACAAAATCAGCACAACTCACTATAACTCTATAGAAGCCTCAAAAATATAAAGAGAAATTAAAGGGGTTGAATTTGATAATTACGTTTGGAGAGAGAGAGTTTGCAGAAACTGTGGTTTTATATTTCTTAACTTGAGAGAGGGGTAAGGTTGCTAGGGTTTTGAGGTGTTATAATGTTTTTATTTTTATTTTTTATTTTTTAAATATTGTGTTGACGTGGAAAATTGTGGTGCCAGCAGAAATTTCGGTTTTATATATATATATAGATAAAAATTTTATCTGATTTTCTTAATTTTTTTGTTTATAAATTAAAATAAATGACGACTTCATTGTAATTGTAAATCCCTCAATTTAGGTAAATAATAATCAATAGTTGAATCTTTACCTTGAGATTCACAAATATTATGGTGATGAGGTTTCATCCCTAATTAAATTCTAATTCACTTCAAATCATGCTTCTCAATTGTCACTATTGTATTCTTTTCTCAAACTTAAATAAATAAATTAAATAAAACAAAAAAGAAGAATTGTTGTATCCAAATCAACTAGTAAGAGTGATGGCACTAGCATTGTTGTAGTGATGGTTGATATTTTCAAAGAAATACTTGAGGTCGCCAAATAATGAAGAAAATGCTAGATTGTTAGCCCATGTCCAAAGTCGTGGATATCCGAGGATGTTTGGGAACATTGATTGGATGCATTAGAAATGAAAAATTGTCTAGTTGTATGGAAAGACGTGAGCCAACCATTATTTTGAAAGCAATGGCATCATATGATCTTTGGATATGACATGCATTTTTTTGAATTATCTAAGTCAAATAATGACATTAACGTGTTAAAGCAGTTTCATATATTTTCCAAACTCACACAAGGACATGCTCTTTCAGTCAATTACTTAATCAATGATAATGATTACACAATGGGATACTACCTTGTCAATGGCATATATCCAAAGTAGTCAACATCTGTAAAAACAATCCTACCTCCACTTGGACAAAAAAGAAAATTATTTGCAAAATCTCAAGAGGCATATAGGAAGGATGTAAAGCATGTAATGTAATTGGAGTGCTTCAAGCACAATTTGCATTTGTATGTGGACCTACGTGATTTTTTCAATCTTGAAATGCTCCAAAACATCATGAAAGCATCCAAAATTCTCCATAACATGATTATTGAAGATGACCAAGATGAAAATGAAGCTATAAATTTCAATTATGAACAAGTTGATGAAATCCTCATACTCAATGTTGAACAAAACAGTAAGCAAAGACCTTTTATTAAAAACTGGACTCTTTAAATTACAACACTTTACAAGCACTGATGCTTTGACTCACTAACACTAATGCACACATAGCACCTTTCTTTCACTACACACGGCACTTACTCACAAAATACAATTGCACACACTTGACACCTTACTCCTAGAAACCTAGCTATTAACCCTAGGACACAACCACTCTTGACTTTCTTTTTTTCACTTCACACTAGTCTTGGTGCTTACCCATACTTCACCTCACTTCACACGTCTAGGTCTTGGAGTTTGGATAGCGTTTTCAACGCTTGCGTTGAGCGTTTGCATCTATCAATGGGTCCCATGCACTGTTCATGGGACCTACAAACATCTTTTTTCAGCAAAATTTTCATTAAAAATTGGTCTCATGGCACTATTCACACATTTAAAAACTCACAGAATACTATTGCACACACTTGACACCTTACTCCTAGACACCTAGCTACTATCCCTATGACACAACCACTCTTGACTTTCTTTTTTTCACTTCACACTAGTCTTGGTGCTTACCCGTACTTCACCTCACTTCACACGTCTAGGTCTTGGAGTTTGGATAGTGTTTTCAACGCTTGCGTTGCGTGTTTGCATCTGTCAGTGATTCCTATGCACTGTTCACGGGACCCACAAACCTCTTTTTTCAACAAAATTTTCATTAAAAATTGGTCCCACGACACTATTCACACATTTAAAAACTCACAAAATACAATTCACACACTTGACACCTTACTCCTAGACACCTAGCTACTAACCCTATGACATAACCACTCTTGACTTTCTTTTTTTCACTTCACACTAGTCTTGGTGCTTACCTGTACTTCACCTCACTTCACACGTCTAGGTCTTGGAATTTGGATAGCATTTTCAACGCTTGCGTTGAGCATTTGCGTCTGTCAGTGGGTCTCATGCACTATTCACGAGACCTACAAACCTCTTTTTTCAACAAAATTTTCATTAAAAATTGGTCCCACGACACTATTTACACATTTAAAAACTCACAAAATACAATTGCACACACTTGACACCTTATTCCTAGACACCTAGCTACTAACCCTATGACACAACCACTCTTGACTTTCTTTTTTTCACTTCACACTAGTCTTGGTGCTTACCCATACTTCACCTCACTTCACACGTCTAGGTCTTGGAGTTTGGATAGCGTTTTCAACGCTTGCGTTGCATGTTTGCATCTGTCAGTGGGTCCCGTGCACTATTCACAGGACCCACAAACCTCTTTTTTCAGCAAAATTTTCATTAAAAATTGGTCCCATGGCACTATTCACACATTTATAAACTCACAAAATACAATTGCACACACTTGACATCTTACTCCTAGACACCTAGCTACTAACCCCATGACACAACCACTCTTGACTTTCTTTTTTTCACTTCACACTAGTCTTGGTGCTTACCCGTACTTCACCTCACTTCACACGTCTAGGTCTTGGAGTTTGGATAGCGTTTTCAATGCTTGCGTTGCGTGTTTGAGTCTGTCAGTGGATCCCGTGCATTGTTCACGGGAACTACAAACCTCTTTTTTTAGCAAAATTTTCATTAAAAATTAGTCTCACGGCACTATTCACACATTTAAAAATTATTTTGCTACAGTGTTTTCAGTTTTCAGTTTTCAGTTTTTAGCAATAAGCTGTATCCAAACAAACTATATTATTTTTTTTTTTTTAGCCCCTTCTAGACTATTACAAAAAATTTATGGCTAAGTTTTACTTCTACATAGAAGTCTTTAGAGAATTAAAGAGAGACATCTCATAGAAAAATCCGGAATGCAAGAGAATTTTCTAGAGAATGAGAGAGGTGGTGCTTGATTTTTAACACAAAAGTGTCACACGAGCAAGTTTTTGGAATTTGCTCAATTTTGTAAATGCAATAGAGACCAAGAAGTTCATTCTGAACACCAATTGGATCTCGTCAAACATTGATGGCAATTACAAGACGAGTTGTAGGAACTTTAAGTGTGTGAATTATGGATATGAGTTTTTATTGTAACTAGCCGCGAACCCGCGCGTTGCGCATGATAATTATTTTTATGGTGGTTTTATATAAAAAAATTTTACAATTTAAACTAATCTAATAATGAGTAATGTATTTTGTAATTATATTTTTATTTATTATAGGAACAATCATAAATGTAATATAGGAACAATCCAAAACACCAAAAAAACATAAACTAAAAAAAATTAATAAAACTTAACAATGATTAATTGAACCAATATTAGGATAAAATTTTGTTTTTGATAATTTATTAAGGTTATTTTCTTTGTAGAAATTATAATTTCGGCCACCCAAAACATATTATCAAATAAACAATTATTAGCAAAATCTAAGAATTAAATTTCTATACATGCATTGTTATTAAATAATAATAATAAAAATAAAATTGCAAAAGTTAAAATTTGTCACCTATCCAATTATTTTCGTTTGGCTAACCTTTGCTTTTCTTTAAATAAATGGCATTATAGAGTACTTCTAATACAGCTATTAAGAGTACTTTATCCACCACAAAGAATTAGAAAATAAACAAAAATTAGTATAGTCTCATAATTTAACATCTAAATTGAGCACTATAAAAAATCATGCTATGTAACAAAATAAATACCAAATTATCCAAATCATGCTATGTAATAGAATAATATTATATTTTTATATGCTATATTTAATTATTTAGAACGCAATAGGATAACATTTAACAATCAAAGAGAATATATGTATATATATATATATATATAATAAAAATAAAAATAAAAATAAAAACCAACAACAACAACAATATCAATTTAAAAAACAAAACTAAATCGCATTAACCCAAAATAGAGTTTTAAAGAATATAAAATATTATCAACCTAAAGTAGAGATGCAAGAAAAATTAAAAAAAAAATCCACCAAAAAATTTAGAGAGAGAGAGAGGGAACCTTTTTTTTGGTGAGGGAAAATTATGCATAGAATAAAAGAGATAGTGACAAATTTATAGTAAGAGGGTGTGAATAAGAAGAGACAAAAATAATGGAAGATGAAGGGAAAGAGAAATAATGGTATTAATGTGAGGGTAGTGGGGAGATGAAAAGATTGAAGAAGTAGTGGGGAGATGAAATGGTAAGGGAGACAGAAAGGTTGGAGAAGTATAAATATTAAAAAAATAAATGTTAAAAACAATTATAAGAAAATTGAAAAAAAAAAAATTTTCTTTAAGCTGAAAAGGCTCATACAAAACCCTAAAACTGAACTGAAAAGGCTTTGGGTTGAGCTTGATAGTGGAACTAAATAAATAAGAGGTGGGATGGATTAATTATACAAATTTATTATAGGGTGATAGTGAAAGTAAATAAATAAGTAGTGGGTTGGATTTATTATAGGATGATAGTGGAAGTAAATAAATAAGTAGTGGGCTGCATTTATAGGGCTGAAAATTGTAAAAACCATTTTAAAATTGTAGGAAAAATTATATTTTAAAAAAGAAAAAAAAAAAAAAAAAAAGAATGACGTGGCAGTTGAGCGCAACATGAGATCAGCAGCATTAAACGCTACGCTTCAGCTTTAAGGTTTTTTTTTTTTTTCCCTTTTCCTTTAAACTGAAAAGGCTCACACAAAACTTTAAAGCTGAACTGAAAAGGCTTTGGGTTGGGCTTGATAGTGGAACTAAATAAATAAGAGGTGGGCTGGATTAATTATACAGATTTATTATAGGATGATAGTAAAAGTAAATAAATAAGTAGTGGGCTGGATTTATTATAGGATGATAGTGGAAGTAAATAAATAAGTAGTGGGCTGCATTTATAGGATTGAAAATTGTAAAAACTATTTTAAAATTGTAAGAAAAATTATATTTTAAAAAAGAAAAGGAAAAAAAGAATGACGTGGCAGTTGATATGGCGCAACGTAAGAGCGGCAGCATTGAACGCTACGCTTCAACTTTTAGTAATATATAGATTTCCCCATTTTCCCAACTTGTCTGGGTTTTATATTCTTTTGTATCGTGGGAATGTAATTCAATAAAATTTCGTATTGAAAGATAAACACCATAGCTTCTAACGTGACTCCATAGTACCTACCAACCATCATTTACTAATCGTCATTATAGTAAAAGATCATTGGAAATTACTTGTGGATAACATGAACACCCTACCAATAATATGAGGACTATTTTAGCTAAGCATTTCATTTTAGAGAGACCTAAAGAAATATTCCAGTTTGTGTGAACTTGTAATTTAATAGGTAATCCATTATGATTTGGTAGAAACCAAAAGATAATATAAAAATTATTTTAGCACACAAAAAGATAATATAATCTCAATTTTATAATAGCCTTTTCATTAATTGAGAGTTGGACATACTTTACGAAACAATCCAACTATTGAACTTGTGATTTAATAGATAATCCATAATCAACTGGTACAAAATATGAACCACCTACACAACCGGGAAAAATAAATAAATAATATTTTAGCATAGCCTTTTCATTTTACAGCTGTTCAACTTGCAATTTAATAGATATTCCATAATCGACTGCTAGGAAAAATGTACAACTTACACAACCAAATAAAAAGCTAAAAAATATTTTATCATAGCCTTTTCATTTATTTATAATTAAAAGTTACAAATACTTGAAGAAACAATCCAGCTTAAAAACGTGTAAATTAACAGGTAACTTGTGAGCAACTGGCGATTAAAATAGTAATCAGAACGATGATAGGTGTCCACATCATTCAACACCAAGATCTTTTATGTGATATTTTGCACCATTCATGTTTTTCAATAGAAAATATCTAATCTCTAAACATATTACAATCTCGTCTGACGGTTATTTCAAAATCTAAACATCATGTGATTCTAAAGAATTTGGAATTTTACTGAATTTTTTTACAATCTCATCTGACGGTTATCTCAAAATTTGAATACCACGTGGTTCTAAAGTATTTGGAAAATTTTTTATTTATAAAATTCCCCCAAGATAATCCATTATAATTTGGTAGAAACCAAAAGATAATATAAAAATTAGTTTAACACACCAAAAGATAATACAATCTCAATCTATAATAGCCTTTTCATTAATTTGAGATTTGGACATACTGTACAAAACAATCCAATTGTTGAGCTTGCAATTTAATAGATAATCTGTAATCAACTGGTAGAAAATATGAACAACCTACACGACCAAAAGAAAATTTAAAAAATATTTTAGCATAGCCTTTTCATTTTATTTATAATTAAAAGTTACAAATACTTGAAGAAATAATCCAGCTTTTAAACTAAACGCCCTACACAACCAAAAGATAATATAAAATTATTCAAGCATAGCCTTTTCATTTTATTTATAATTGAGTGTTGGACATACTTGAAGAAACATTCCAACTTTATTTACAATGGAATTTCCCAGCAAAGCAACTCATTCAACAATGTCCTATTTTTTTTTGGTTATTTTCTTTGGTTACACAAACTGTTCGGACAACAGTGGAATTTCCCAGCAAAGCAACTGATTAAACAATACATTGCAGAAAAGTAGAAGTAATATGTTCTGACTATGTGCAACTGTATCAAGCTTTGACCGCTCGCATATTTGTTTTTTATCCAGATAGACTGCTACCTCTGCCTCCATAGTGGTAATAGCTCTGGATCTATCTATGACACTTGTGGACCAAAGAGGCACATGGCTGATGTACTTTGGTTATTTATTGTGCGTTACAAAAGAGAATCTGCAAAATCATATCCCAAAAGGCATATGGGATACTATAGAAGGTGATGATGTGGCTTTTGTATCACAGTTTGTGGCAAGAGACAATGGTTCGAATGAAAGTTTACTGGTATAAATGCTGTATTGGAAATTTTCTCCAGCTGCTACAATATTGCCTAAAATCTCAACATGAATGCCCCCCTCCCCAACCTTTCCAAATGAAAAAAAAAAAAATGAAGAAAGATATTTTCAACTTTAGTAGCAAAATTTGGATCTACCAAACCTAGGTGCCTAAAAATTCCAAAAGTCTGACCTCAAATGAAAGCAACTCACAATCTTAATTCAAAATTTATTAATATTTATGTAAGGTGATAGATTTCTTCTTCTTTTTTCCCTGGAAAAATCAAGTCCAAAACTTGATTTAAATTAAAGCCACAAGCGTTAACTTTCATTCACTTCACTATTTTGGGCTTCCATGCTCAATTTTATCTGTTTAATAAAATTTCTCCCTAATTCACCATATACTTGTATTTAGTCTAAAATACAATAGAAACTCACATACTTGACATCCAATGACTCCCTAAAATCCGGCCATACCCACTCCTAACAACCACTCAAACTCCAGTATACCACTATTGAGAAAATTCATCTCAACATGAATGCCTCCCTCCCCAACCTTTCCAAAAAAAAAAAAAAAAAAAAGAAAGGAATTTCAACTTTAGTAGCTATGACCGGACACAATTTCATTGGGCAAAAGCGAGGCTGTAAAGCAAGTGAAGTTAAATTCTAAGTTGTTGAATATAGTACTAACCCACTCCACCCAGATGCAAGTTTCATTCTAGTCCATTAGCAGGTCCTCGAGGCTAGGGCCATAAAAGATGTACAATTTCCTTTATAGTAGATGCCAGATTCTAATGAAAAAAAAAAATAAATAAAAAATAGAAAATTTTGGGTACACCAATCACAAAAGTGACAATTAACTATGAAAAATAAGCAATCAAGAGAGATGAAAACTCACCTTTGAATCCCCTTAGAATGGATGAGACGTGCCACCAACACTTTATACTTCACTACTTCAGAGTCTTACATTCTTCCAATAAGCCACAACACATTTAAAAAATGACACCTGAGATATTTCCAAATAAACCAAAGTAAAATAAAATAGTTTTTTTGGCAGTAAAATTATAGCACTATTGAAACGACATTCAGGCAATCTCACAAACACATCAATGACATGCCAAGGATGCCCATCTAATATAAACACAGACACAAACAAAAGAAAAAAAAAATTCTCATATTAATATAAACAGAGCATAAAAGTTTTGCACCAAAAAAAAAAGAATTAAAACAGAGAATAAAAGTTTTGCACCCGAAAAAAAGAATTGAGATGTAGAGATACCTCAACCAAAGCAGAGAGGTTCTGTCAGTATTTATAAACTGTGTGGAAAGGAATAAAGGGAGGAAGGAAATCAAATAGGCAGCCGTTACTGAGAAACAGTAGAGCAGGAAGGTGGGTAGCTTTCAAACTCTCTGTTTTCTCATGCAATACCTGAAGGCTTCAACGTTTTTCTTTTTTTCTTTTTCCTCCCTTTAAGCTTCCCTCTTCGTTGCATATTTCAAAACCTTGAACGCTTACCTTTTCTTTTCTTTTTTCAAACCTACTTGAACGTACGTTTTTTTTTTTTTTTTTTTCCTCCCTTTAAGCTTCCCTCTACGTTACATATTACAAAACCCTGAACACTTCCCTTTTCTTTTCTTTTTTTTCAAATCGGCTTGAACGTTTGATATTTTTAATTTCTTTTTCCTTTAAGCTGAATTGAAAAGGCTTTGGGTTGGGTTTGATAGTGGAACTAAATAAATAAGAGGTGGGCTGGATTAATTATACAAATTTATTATAGGATGATAGTGGGAGTAAATAAATAAGTAGTGGGCTGCATTTATAGGGCTAGGATTTATAGGGCTATAAATTGTAAAAACCATTTAAAAATTGAAGGAAAAATATTTTTTTTTAAAGAAAATGACGTGGCAGCTGATATGGCGCAACGTGAGAGCAGCAGAATTAAACGCTACGCTTCAGCTTTTAGTAATATATAGATTTGATATGAGTTCTGCATGTGAGTTTTCTATGGACTACATTGGTAGTTTCCATTGCATCTATCATACTCTTCAAAGAATCTGTATGATTGTTAAGGAAAAAAATTCCAAAAATATGATTGTCACAAAAAAAAAAAAAAAAAAAAAGGATTTCTAGATATATGACCATTTGAATAATTTATTAACTTTTAATCATTGTTAGGAAAAGTTGGGTTTTAAAAAATATGACTGTAAGAACATAATTATTTAAAAATATAACAATTGGAAACAAATAATAAAGAAAAAAAAATTATAAATACAATGTTAAAAGTATAGCAGATGAGATGTAGAATGTATTATTAAGTGATGTATTAAAATAAATAAAGTAACTTTTTGGTATGTCAAAGTAGTTTTTTTTAGCACAACCAATGCTAGTGCTCTAAGGTTTCTCCAAAAAATAAAAATAAAAAATTCTAGTGCTCTAAGTGACTTGGTCTCTCTCTCTCTCTCAAAAAAAAAAAAAAAAAAAAAATAGTGACTTGGTGGGCTCTTGGCTTCACTATTTTAATTACTTTTATGTCATTATTGCAACCTTGTATTTTACTTTTTTTTCCTATTTTTATATCAAACTTAATGCTATGGATACAACAATTTCACAACATATATTTAAACCTTTATCTTTCTGATCTATGATTTTGAATTTCATTTTGGGTAGTTTTTGGAGGGTGATATTTAGTTACAAGTACTGGTCAATATTTTGTGGTATTAGTATCCTTACATGTTTTTCTACTCTGTTCCAAGGATTGAGAGCAAGAAGATTAATATGAAAATTCAACATAAAAAGAGAGAATTTGTAGTCTATTCACTTGAAATGTATAAAATGTCATCCGATCTTGGATCATATCCATCTTATGTTCAAGCCTTATTATTCAATCCTGAGAGGACACCACTACTGAGTACTAATGGCCTGTTTGGAAGTTTAGAGAGGAAGGAGAGTAGGGGGGAGTAGAGTAGTGGGGAGGAGAGTAGAGGGGAATGGTTTCCCTCCACCTTATTTGGATGTTTTTAAAATTAGTAAGGGGAAAGGGAGTAATTAGCCCTCCCCCTTGTTTGGATGTTTTAAAAATTAAGATAGAGAGGAGAGGAAATAATTAAAATAGACAAATTTACCCCTATTTGAAAATGGACTTGCAACATTGGTCTATTATTAATTTAGAAAGGGTAAATTGGAAAATTTATCTAGTCAATAATTTATCTACTCTAATCTCCCTCCAAATCTCTTCAATTTGAGGGAATTAAAAATGAGGGGTTAGAGGTAGTTGAAACCTCTCCAAACCCCTCCAAACTCCTCCCCCTCCTTCCTTAAAAAACTTTTAAATAAGGTAATTAAATTACTCTCTTCCTCTACTTTACTCTCCCTCCTTTTTTAAACTTCCAAACAGACCATAAGAGTCATCTTCCTATCCTCAAAAAACTTCGTAATCTTCCATTAGCTTTTGATTAAAGAAAGCTATGATAGAATCACAAAGTTGTTTATTACTAATATTTGATGACAGTGATTTTTACATGCCTTACATGTTCATCAAAAGATTCAAAACCAGTATTTCACAAAAATGGCTACATTGGCTAATTTCTCAAGTTTTTTTCTTTCGTTTTTTTTCCGGTCAATAGCTAATTTCTCAGTTGTTGAACTCGATAGGGTGCCAAGGCACATCACAAGAAGTGGGTTTGGAAAGAAGAGAACAAAGGAATACGATAATGCAAATACAAAATGACAACTTTTATCCATTTTTCTTAACCATCTATCCTTGATTATAAAGCAACTTTATCATAGTCTGCATAGGTATAACCAGTGGCAATTTACCAGGCATGTCAATAAAGATCCTGTTGGCATATTTATTTTTCTAATTTTTCCATTCATTATTTTTTGCACCCATTCAACACGCATCACATTTATCCAACCTAAAATATTTGATAATGCAAAATTATTGAAGGACTTGAATAAAAAAATCTCAATAAATAGTAATTATACTTTTGACAGTAACAAGTTTTTCAATGACTTGGGCAAAAGCACAACATATAGTATATGCAAACAAATGTAGATCTAGTATTCAAAACTAACAAAATTGACCATAAAATATAGAAGGCAATGTGACAGTTTCTTATAGAACAAATACAGCAATAACACTCGTGATTATCTGGGGAGGGGAACGCCGGAGGATCTTATCCCTACTTCAATGACTTAAATGCAGAATCCAATTTCTGACTGGAACAAAACACTCACATGAAATCATAGTCATCAAGAGCATCATAGGAAGTAACAACCATTTCATCGTTTGGCTTGTCAACAAGGAAAGGCTTTTTCCTAGGGGCTGCAGGCAAGGAAAAACAATTGAGAAACACAAATTGATAAGTTATTGATAAATTCCTCATTACAGAACAACTGAGAGCACCAACTGAAAAAATGGAGAGATAAATCCATTAAGTACATATAAGTCAATGTCTGTCCATCACAACGGATTTACAATTCCGTATGTGATCCTCTTGAAGTATCCAGGAAGTCAAAGTACACAAAAAGTTACCTTTCTTTTTACCAGCATTTGCTTCCTTCTCTGCTTTTAGTTTTTCATTTGCAATTGCTGTGACAGAAGATGCAACATCTTTTGCATCTGCTGCTTTCAAAGTAGTCATTGACAGTCTCATTACATCCTTGAGTAAAGCAATGTAATGGTAACTTTTCTGTATCACAGAAGCACAGGTACATTTATTAACAAAGTTAGATATTCACTTCACCTTTGGTCAAAACAGAGGAAGACAATTTAACACACCTCAAATGGACGCAGCTTTTGTGATACGAGCTCTGCATATTCCAAGAAATCAGAATCTGATTTGGGAATAAAATTATCAAGAGTCTTCTCATCTCCTCTCTCACCAAATAGTTCTTTGGTAGATTTATAATCTGCTTCTTCCACCAGCCTGTCATGGACAATATAGTTGCAGTAAACATCCTCTCAGTATACCAGAAACAAATAAAACATGCCTATTTTTAAGTTTTTACAAGCCTCCACACTAATTGTCTATTAAGATCAATACACAAGTTCCAAATTAGCAAGGATCAAAAAGTTCTAATAAATCATGATTTGCATTTGTTTTTCAATGATTTCGATCCCAAACAAACTTAAGTAGAAAAACAAATGCAGGCAAGCCCATAATTTAAAACAGAACAACGTGCATCCTATAGCATGACGCAAAAACTTATCAAGCACACTGTTCAAAACTATGGGCAACATCAACCATCAACTGTGCACTATGATCAGAATGACAAGCAAGGTTGTTGGGGGACACTTCTGGATGCCAAACACTGACAAAAGAGCTTAGGATCTGGGATATCAACTTTGTTCTTTGTCTAGTTTAGTGGTCTCAATTTGCTTAGAGGTTTTTAAAGTAAAAAATAAAAATAAAATAAAAAATAAAAAGCAAAAAGAGTAAGGAAAAAAACAAAAATGCTAGCTAAAGAACTAGGGGTAGGAGAAATATAAGTGTTTCCTATCCCAAGCATAGGAGGCCCAGCTACCTCAAATTAGCCAGAAAAATTTTGTTCTCTTCTTTCCTTTCTCTGATTAGTATGGGTGGTTCTTGAAGTTTTTTTATTGAATCAAAGCTTTTTCAGTTGGTGGTTGAGGAAGGGGGAAATTTTTTCTCTCTAAGGATTTTTGAAAGGGGTAAATATTTCATGCAATCCGTTTTCATGAGCAAGAATGCGGCACAATGGCTTATGAATAATATTGAACACTCTGTGATCAGAGTCAATCCCAAGCAGTTTTTTACACTCAGGGAAGGTAATACTGCTTACACGTTGCAATGTGGTTCCAACACCTATGGTCAATTCTTAGCAGTGACAGAACTCAAAGTAGGCGGGCAAAGGAGAGTTATCATTATCCCTGCAGGCAAAGCTCAACAAGGTTGGAGGGTTTTTGGGCTTGAATTAAGAAGGATGTTGGCACCCACACAATATGCTTCGGGTGGTTCGAAATTTATAGCTCAGCCACATAAACGAAATTCAGAGATTCAATCCTCTCGGTCTTTTGTAGAAGCAGTGAAAGGTCATGCGCCGGCGAGGGATATGAAGCAGATACAGCACCCTGTTACCAGTGATCATGAGAAGCCTTGAATAGTGGAGAAGATAGCGGAAACTCCGAGATTCGATCATACTAAGTCATTAGCAATAGAATATCCAGTTGGCAAACCATGTGATCAGGTGGTGGAAGATGATTTTCAGGTCGGTAAAGCTTGGCCGACAGTCGTGGGTGCTGCGAAAGGGAGGTTTCGGAGCATTAATGTGGGGAAGAAATTAGACAAGAAAATTCCGGCAATGAATAAAAGCAGATTTCCTTTAAGATTTAATTTGAATTCAAATGACATTAATGCTGGGAAGGGGCGAGAAATCAGGAACTCACGCTGGACAGGGGAAGGATTGGTTGTGGAATTGAAGGAGAATGGAAGAAGGCGTGTTTCATGGGATTGTGCCAGGGGCGGATTTCATAGCTTTAATTGGGTAGCACGGGGAATTAAAGCTCCATCTCCTGAGTATGTGAGTTTGGGCCTAAAGGATTTGGAAGCCCAAAACACCTTAGTTGGTAAGACTAAAGACTCTTTGGGCCCATGTGAGACTAGCCCGTTAGTGTTTGAAATTGGTGAATGCTCTGAGCCTGGTTTCAGCCAAAATCCTTCAGCCCGAAAGTGATTGAGGCTGAAAATATATTGTGTCCTTCAGCCCCAAAGCCAGACATACCTGGAAAGTCTTTTACGGAACGTGAGAGCTCTGTTTTTGGGTCAACGGCAACTGAAATGTCTACAACGGTAACAGAGATGTCCATATCAGTGCCAGCGGAACTCAACAATAGCGACGGTGATGCTCAGGAGATGTCGATCAGCCAGGCCCAGCTTCCCGTTTTGCCGGTCTTGACAGCGGTGGAGTCCCGGTCTTCTCCGGTTGAGTCACAAGTGGGGTGTGAAGAAAAGGTGGCTTCGGAAATTGTTGAAATTGAGTCTCCAAAAGTCTTCTCCGAGGAGGGGACCCATAATTCTCGTCCTACGATTAGGGAGTTGGTTGGAGATTTGGATAAGTCATGGGGTAATTCTAAAGATTGGATGCTGGAATTGCGTGATGGTAGGCAGATAGTGATTCCACTGTCGCTTTATCGGTCTCCAGATAGTGGGTCTCCAGATAGCGGGTTGGAGTGCTCAATCATTGAAGGAGAAGTTGTACCAGGTAATAACTCTCTTGCCAATGAGGGCCAAATTGTTAGTTGGGCAGATGAGTGTGATGGTGTGATAGATTCTTTGTCTGTTGTTACCGGGTCAGAGGATGAGCTGTGTGGGAAGTTGATGTAAGGTCGATGACTTGGGAGAGAGGTGGGGAGCCTCTAGTTGTGGTACCTTTGGCCACTGAAATTCCGTTGGAGGATGAACACAATACAGTGAAGGAGTGTGGGTGTGAGGAGAAAGTTGATAGCAAACAATTATCACAGTGGGTAACCAATCAGATTAAGGCGTTTAGGAAATCTGTGGGGACTTCATTGGAGGACTTTGAGGAGCAAATTACGGGTTTGTTGTTAGCCTTAAGAGGCCAGGAAAAAGGATAAACAACGGCATGAGGTAGATAGTCAGAGGAGGGTGGTTAAATCAGGGCAAAAGGGTCATCGGGAATTGAAAAACTTAATGACTTCTTTGAACGTTGAGTATGGGTCAGCTAAGAGAAGGAGTATTAGTAGTGAGTGGGCTGTGGTGTTGTGTCAATGTATGTGAAGATTATTTCTTGGAATGTTAGAGGGTTGAATGAGCAGGATAAAAGGCTTCGGGTCAGAAATTTGATTAGGAGTTGGAGGCCAGATATTGTATGTCTTCAAGAAACTAAAATGGAATTGATAACTAGAGTTGTGATTCGAAGTCTGTGGGGTGGCTAACATGTTGATTGGTCATATTTAGGTTCTTGTGGAGCTTCTGGAGGGGTGTTACTGATGTGGGACACACGGGTTGTGGACAAAGTGGAGGATGCAGTGGGACGTTTTTTAGTTTCTTGTAAGTTTAAAAGTGTGGTAGATTAGTTTGTATGGGCATTTACTGGAGTTTATGGTCCTAATTTAACGGGTGACAGTAGGTTTTTATGGGAGGAATTATCTGGGTTGAGCAGTTGGTGGACTGTGCCATGGTGTGTGGGAGGTGATTTTAATGTAGTAAGATTCCCTTCTGAACGTGCTGGTGCTACTGCGTTTACTGCTGCTATGCATGAGTTTTCTGAGTTTATTTCAGAGCAAGGTCTGATTGATATCCCGTTGGAAGGGGGAACTTTTACTTGGTCTAATTCTCGTGAAGTTGCATCGAAGGCTAGGCTGGACAGATTCTTATTCTCTCCAGATTGGGAGGATAAGTTCCCTACTGTTTGCCAGCGAAGAATGTCGAGGCTCTTATCAGATCATTTTCCAATTGTCTTGGAAGGTGGATCCTTTCATAGGGGCAGGAGGCCGTTTCGATTTGAAAATATGTGGCTTAAGGATGAGGGTTTTGTGGAAAGGGTGCGATCTTGGTGGGAATCTTATCATTTGTATGGGGCTCCGAGTTTGTGTTGGCTAACAAACTAAAGCTTCTGAAACATGATTTGAAAAAATGGAATGTAGAGGTTTTTGGTAATGTAGAAGAACGGGGGAAACAATTGTGGAAGGATCTTAGTGTTCTAGAGACTATTGAGGATAGTCGTGGTCTAACAGAAGAGGAAAAGCTGGAGTTGGAAAGGATCCAAGGGGAGTTAGAGAAAGCTTCTCTTTTGGAAGAAATTTGTTGGAGACAGAAGTCTAGAGTTCTTTGTATTAGAGAAGGTGACAGGAATACTAAGTTCTTTCATCGTGTAGCCAATTCTCACAGGAGATTTAACTCCATTGATAGGCTTATGGTAGATGGAGAATTGTCTTCAGATCCGGAGGCCATAGCAGAGTGTATCTCTCGTTTTTATAGGCAGCTTTATTCTGAAAATGAGACCCATAGACCTGTCCTAGATGATGTGGAATTCTCTAGAATCTCGGAGGAAGATGCTCTTTGGTTAGATAGGCCTTTTGATGAGGATGAGGTGTTTGGAGTGATTAATGGGTTCAATGGTGATAAGGCTCCTGGTCTGAATGGTTTTTCCATGGCTTTTTTCCAGTCTTGCTGGAGTGTTTTGAAGAAAGAGATTATGGATGTGTTTCAGAACTTCCATACTCAAGCTGTGTTTGAAAAGAGTCTTAATGCCTCATTTCTTGCCCTTATTCCTAAAAAGGTTGATGCTATGGAGGTTAAGGATTTCCGGCCAATTAGTTTAGTTGGTGGGATTTACAAAATTATTTCAAAGGTGTTGGCTAATCGGTTTCGAAGGGTTGCACATGGGCTTATTTTAGATTCGCAGAATGCCTTCGTGAAAGGTCAACAAATTTTGGATTCCGTCCTAATTGCTGCTGAATGTATTGACAGTAGACTGAAGACAGGGATTCCAGGGGTGTTGTGTAAGTTGGATGTGGAGAAGGCATATGACCATGTGAATTGGGGTTTTCTGATGTATATGCTCCAACGTTGTGGGTTTTTAGAGAAGTGGAGAAAATGGATAATGTGTTGCATTTCTACAGTTAAATTTTCCATTCTGATTAATGGTAGTCCTTCGGATTTCTTTGGCAACTCTAGGGGGATTCGACAAGGGGACCCTTTATCCCCGTTGCTATTTGATGTTGTCATGGAGGCTTTGAGCCGTATGTTGGATGTGGCTACAAATACTAGACAGTTGTCGGGATTTTATGTAGGTAATACGACTAGTATTTCGATGATGGTGACTCACCTCTTATTCGCAGATAACACCCTTATTTTCTGTGATGCTGTCCCTAATCAGTTAGTTATTTTGAGGGAGATACTGACTAGATTTGAGGAGGTTTCAGGTTTAAGAATTAATTTGGGGAAATCAGAGATAGTTCCAGTTGGAGATGTACACAATCTGGATGATCTAGTGGGATTATGAGGGTGTAGGCATTCTTCCCTTCCTTTTAAATATCTAGGCCTTCCTTTAGGTGCAAAATTCAAGGAGCTCTCAATATGGAATCCTATTTTAGAGAAGATGGAGCGGAGACTAGCAGATTGGAAGAGGCTTTATCTATCTAAAGGGGGTAAGGTAACTCTTATTAAAAGTACTCTTTCCTCCCTATCTACTTATTTTCTTTCCATTCTTCCTATTCCAGGGAAGGTGGCTAATCGCATTGAGAAATTACAAAGAGATTTTCTTTGGAGTGGTATTATTGGTGATTCTAAATTACACCTGGTGAAATGGGCTGAGGTTTGTAGGCCTGTGCAGGTTGGGGGGCTAGGTATAAGACGTTTGAGAAGTTTTAACTCTACCTTGTTAGGCAAGTGGTTATGGAGATATGGTATAGAGACAGATGCTTTATGGAGGAAGGTTATAGAGGTGAAATATGGGAATGTTTGGGGTGGTTGGTGCACGAAAAAGGTGACAAGTGCATATGGTGTTAGCCTTTGGAGGTATATTAGAAGTGGCTGGTTGACCTTTTCTAAACTCCTACGGTATGAGGTGGAGGATGGTACTAGAGTGAAGTTTTGGAAGCATGTCTAGTGTGGGGATTGTACCCTCAAAGAGGCTTTTCCAGAACTTTACTGTCTTAGTAGGGCAAGAGATGCTTCGGTGGCAAAGGTGATGGGTTGGTCTGGTGGGAGGATTCATTGGGATGTTAGATTTCGTCATCCACCTCAGGATTGGGAACAAGAATCTTTTGATCGGTTTATGGGCATTGTCTACTCTTCGACTGTGAGGGGGGTTGGCCCTGACAAAGTTTGTTGGAAAACAGCTAGGAGTAGAGGTTTTGAGGTTAGAGGATTCTATCTTTCTTTCTACCCGTCTACTCTTACTTCTTTCCCTTGGAGAATGGTGTGGCAATCAAAGGTTCCTCCAAGGATAGCTTTTTTCTCATGGTCTGCTTCCTTAGGTAAAATTCTTACAACAGATAACCTTCGCAAAAGGCGAATTATTTTTCTTGATTGGTGTTATATGTGTAAGAGGTGTGGGGAGTCGATGGATCATCTTTTTCTTCATTGCCCCATAGCTTTTGAGTTGTGGTCTTTGGTGTTTTGTTTGTTTGGAATTCACTGGGTTATGCCACATAAGGTAATTGAGGTGTTTGAATCTTGGTAAGGTAAGTTTGGGTGTCACCGCAATATAGGCCTTTGGAGGCTAGTGCCGCATTGTTTGATGTGGTGCATTTGGAGTGAAAGGAATGCTAGATGTTTTGAGGGATGTGAACGGTCCTTGCTAGAGATTAAATCTTTTTTCTGTCACACTCTCCTTGCTTGGAGTGTGGCTTTATCGCATTTTACTTGTTCTTCCATTCCAGTTTTATTTGATCATTGTAATTTTGTTTCTTGATTTTTGCCCCCACAGTACATCCCCAATGTACTCGGGTTGGCTACTTTTTTAATAAAATTTTTCGTTATCTATCAAAAAAAAAAAAAAAACCAAAAACAAAACCCAGATATGAGACAACAAATCTGGCACGCTAAAAGCCCCCCTACAAAGTTACCTAGATACACTTAAAAATTAAAAAAAAAGCTCAAAAAAGGGTCAGTTTTTCAGTTGCAAACTTAGCTTCAAACTTAACAAAACCTCAATTGATGCAGTTTCAGTTGCTTGTTTTCTGGATATTATCAATTTTATTGTGCACAGGAGAAACCAACTTGAAACTGTTGGTTCATAAGACTTGCAGGACGCAGTGTAATGAGAGAAACCAACTTGCATCACCAGTTACCAACAATCTGAGTCTAGCATTAGATGCAAAAAAGAAATGCAACTTTAACACATCATGCTGCTCAAGACAGATAGTGTAAAAAGTAATATTTATTGCTGCCCCATAATTTTAAGGGTTATCTAGAAATCATTTACCAATCACCAGATAAGAAATAGACATGCCTACAATTGATTTACTACCAAAAGAAGAAAATAAATCCATTATTAGCAGTAATAAATATTTGAATTTTTACCTTTGTTGGCGCAGTTTCTCAGCTACAGGATCTAGTGGCTCTTCTTTTACTACTTCAACAGTTTTTCCTTTCTTTTCAGCAGCTTCCACTGCAGGTTTCTTTGGAGCCCTTTCAACTGGAGGTTTAGTTTCCGGTGCCTGGTAATCACATATAGACACAATAGATTTTGCATTAACATAAACATGAGGTACTGGCAAGTCAGTCCATATAACTTAAGACCACAACTGCATAATAGCAAACTCTAATCCACGTTCCAGTAAAAAATATGCATCCAAAAATTTGACAGTGAAATAAATAATCCTTTGAAAAATTTCCGAACTAAAACAACTTTTAATACAAAATGAACAATTAACAACATGTGCTGGGGAACATTTATGCAATCACCACAATGGACTACTGAAAGAAAACAATGACATCTTTTTGTTAAGTTCCATGTTACTTGGACTTATTGGTTTGCCCCAAACCACTGGTGCTGTCAGAAGACAACACAGATATGGGCAACCCGAATATGAGGCATGTGCTACCTCCAAAAACCAAACTCAAAAATAGCAAAACAATTTTCAGGAAATTATGTATTTATTTCAGTTGAGTTGATCAAATAGAAAAGTTAAAAAAAAAAAATTGATATGTAACGTAAGAAATTTTATTAGAAAAAACTAACCAAGTACACTAGAAGTGTACTAGAGTGGCATAAATCAAGAGCCCAAAATAGAAAGGTAAAAAAATAAACAGGATCTGAATATAAATAATGTTCTTGGTGGTTCTGTAAATTGTTCAATTTAGAACAAATAATAAAAATGCAACAACACCTCAATATTTAACTAATGAATCAATCAATCAATACTCGGCCCTCTTTTCCAATCAACAAGTGTGGTAAAAAATAAAATACTAAGAGATCCTAGTTAAATCATCAATCATACCGTTGTATGTTCATCTTCATCCTCCCATGATTCCTTCACATCATCATCGTCCACATCTTCATCATCCCAATTTATTTTAGACTGCTCCTTTGTAGGGATTGGTGGAATTTGCTCATCCTCTGAAAAAAAAGAAAGTAGTATACACCTTTGTAAATTTATATAGCAGACTCTAACATAAAAAAAATAAATGCATAAAATAAACCTAAAGAAATTATAAAGGAAAAAAATTTAGAAACAAACTTCACTAATATTATGCCCTCACTAATAAAGGAAAAACTAGAAACAACACTGACTATTGTTGCAGTTAATGCATGCAAATTCTTTAAATCCCTTCTTTAATTATTTTGATGGAAACTGTTATTTTTCAAACCTAAAGTATGCTTCAAAATATATAAAATATACCTAAATACATGTGTTTACTAATTATTTGATTACCATGTCACTGTATCGTGTCCTAAATTTTTAAGATTTGCTCATGTCTTGTGTCCCATGTTGTGTCCGTGCTTCTTAGTGCAGCAATGTATTCAGTTTTGGTTAGTCAGATAGATGGGGATATACACAGCTGGAATGTTCAAAATTCATAGAGATTTTAATGATTGAGCCTGAGATAAAGAAGCTTTGTAGCAGACTATATGCAAAAGAATGACGGCACAATGTATTGGGAAGTCACATTCACTAGACTTTCGTAGCAGACTATAGCTGCTAAGTGGTCCCTCTTTTTCAAGTTTGGAAGTATTTCTAGATGTATGTAACTTTAGATTATTTTTGTACTTTCCCAAAACAATTTCTGTGTTCACGGGGAACACTAAATTTTTCTCTCTTCAATTAATTTCTTCAGTTAATTATAAAAAATTCCAAAATTTCCTTATTCAAATATCTCTAGGAGAGAAGGTTGTGATAAAATGGGGTGTAGATTGAACAGGAATCGCAAATTTGATGTTCATTCATATCACACTGCCATATAAGGTACCAGTGAAGCTATTTCTCTTGGAAGAGTAGTAGGTGTGTAAAGGCTCCAAAAAGGGTTTCTTTCTTTGTATGGACAGCAACTTGGGGGAAGATTCTTAATCTTACCGGTGATAATCTCATCTAAAAAGGATTTACCTTACTTGGGGGTGCTGTATGCATCAATGCAACGAGAAGTGGTGACCATTTATTGATTCATTGCAATGTTGCATTTGATATGTAGAGTTTTGATTTTAAAGCTTTTGGGATTCAATGGAGGTTACCAAAGAAAGTAATTGATCTATTGTTTGGTTAGAGGAATTGGTTTGGTAAACATTCATTGGAAATATTAATCTGGCTCCATAATGTTTGATGATGACATTGTGGAGGGAACAAAATCACCACTTTTGAAGATGCAGGAATTCAATGACCCAATTAAAATCATCAATCATCAGATCGTTGGTCGGTTGGTCTTGTGGGTTAGGTTTTGCCAATAGCAACCCATTGCAGACTTTGTAGAGTTGCTATACTTCTGTGCATAATTTTTACTCTGTAATTCTAATGCTACTTTGTGTCTATAATATGTACTCATGAAGTAATCCTGTCTCAATAATATATCATTACTTATATAAGATTAAAAAAGAAAAACACATATTTATACAGGCAATAGTCCAAATTAACAAATAATTATCAAAATACAAATCTTGCCTTACTTGTTTAACAATCAAGCATCTTGCCTTTTCTTGCTCAATATAAAAATAGTAGGAACATAAGGAATAGAAAACAAACACCACAAAAATAAACAATAAATTAATAAAAGCAACTGTATCTATACTACTCTATACATTTTGTATGTATATAATTATACTACTTTGGAATTGTACAAACAAAATTGGAAGTATATATTTAGCTGACTGAATTAAGAGACCCACTAGGAGAACATTGACCACCATAATTGTACTTCTTTTCTTAAGCCTCAGTTGCTATAGAATCAAGCAAATTATCACTCTTTTTGTTTCGGTCATAATGTTTTTCTAAAAAAATGAGTCATTTTCCAAAAAGTATTTTTCATAAAATTATCTCATTTTCCTACGTTTGCTAGCAACCTTAAATGAGTTGAAAAAAAAATCTCCTAACTTCTCTTATTTAGTTTGCCGAGAGATAGAGTTATTTTTCAAAAAATTTTAGTAGAAAACAATCTCTAAATATAAGCTATAGTTGCTATACTTTTTATGTTGACCAATGATAATTTTCCTTTGACTTATTTTTTTGAATTTCTTTTCCAAATAACCTTAAATATCAAAAAATTTAGTCAGTTGTCACGTTTCAAAACAATGTTGGAAACTAGCATCTCGAATGTCTAAAACTCGAGTTCCACTCAAGTTTTTAAGTCTCGATTTGTAAGTGATGGTAGCTGATGTGGAAGAAAATCCACGTAGAACTCGAGTTTTTAAGACTCGAGTTTCACTTTTAAGACTCGAGTTTTACTTCTTCTTCCTCACAGCGTTCTTCTTCGTTCAGACCCAGGGAACTCGAGTTTTACTTCTTCTTCCTCGCAGCGTTCTTCTTCATTCAGACCCAGCGTTCAGACCCAGCGTTTCACCATTCAGACCCAGCGTTCTTCCTCTGTCCTTCGTCGTCAAATCGTTCCTCCTTCGTTGTCAGATCATTCTTCCTGTCGTCAGATCGTTCTTCGTTCTAGGTTTCTTCATCTTCCTGGGTTTCGTTCTTCTTCATCTTCGTTCTGTTCTTCTTCTACCGGGCTTCATCTTCGTTCTGCTGGATCTCCTTCTTCGTTGTTGTCTATGTTTTTCACTAAGAAAATCGAGTCTTAGAGACTTGATTTTGATTTGGTAGAACTCGAGTCTCTAAGACTCGAGATCTATGTGGCATTTTGCTGTCCAAATCATCAAGTATAAAGCGAGTCTTTGAGACTCGAGTTTCTAAAACTCAAGATGCTAGTTTCCTAAAACCTTTCAAACGTGTATTAACTTACTATTTTTTCCTCCCTTACTATGCTAATCTGCACATTCCCTCCATTTTTTTTATGCTACCAAACAATGGAAAATACGGAAAACTATCTTCACACAACATTTTCCATCGAAACAAACAAAGCATATACCTATACTAAGGGAAGTGCACCCAAGAAATTGACTAACCTATAGATCAACAAATGATAATAATATAATTTCATCAAGTCAAGTAACCAAAAGAATCTAAGATCAATAGTAAAATAGAACCATCAATATATCACAATCCTAGTGAATAGAAGCATAGCATTGCAAATTCAAGATTTTGAAAATCTCCCAAGAACTAGGATTTACAATAGCACACCAAATTAATGGCAGAAATAATTAGAATTCAGAGAAGAAAGAATTACCCCAGTCCTCCATCTTGTTGTCACTTTCTCAAAAGAAAAATTGCAACTATCTTGCAAAGAGTGATTCTGCATACAAAGAGATGTAAACATAAGATGAATAAATAAATAAAATAATTAAAAATTAACTCCACATATGTCAGCTGTTTAGAATAATAAACTACCATCCACTTGGCAGAAATGACTTAAATACTTTTTCAGCACCCTAGCTCTCTCATAGTTAAATACCATCAACGGACACGGACACGGACGCGGGTATGGGTAAGACACGGTGACATGAGAAATTTTTTAAAAATTATAACATAAAATGGCCAATAAGACACCGATAAGACACGAATACGGCACCCTCAATGAAGTGTCCGTACTTCCTAGTGTGTAAATTACCAATATAATCTATCAAACACTTTTACAAACTAAAATTTGATTGCACTACTATTCAATATTGGGAAAAGCAAAATCTGATGTTCTCTTTAAAAATAAACTCATTGATGAGGACATCAAGTTCTATATATATATATATATATATATATAAAATAACATTAATTAAAGAAAGGAGTACCTAGTGGTTGTGGTGTTAGGCTTTTGCTTCCGCAACTTCTTTTATGTTCTCAGTAAGCTCTAAAATCCCACAACTATAATTAATATAAAGTCAAAAAAAAAAAAAAAAAAAAAACAAACAAACAAACGATAAAAGAATGTTAGATATGTTGTATTAAGTAACTGATTCCTTTGATATAATTGGACACTAAAGTTTCATAATTTCCAAGGAAACAAATGCAAATGTCATACTTATCCATAACGGGAACTAGCCCTCATTAACACAATTATACTCACATTCATAATTATATATAATACATGTGCTAATGTCTAAGAAGCGCAGGAAAAGCCCTGTGCGTCTGTGTCAGACATGGACAAGGCTGCATACATGTCTATGAAGTGTTCCACAGTATGGACATGGTACTATGCAATCAAAACCATTCAACTTCATGGACTTTACTACCCAATTAAAAAACCGTAAGAGCGCAACAATCACACACATCAATGGAAGACCCACAATTAATCATACTGAATCAACATATTCTAATTGCTTTTTCTTATATACAAGCAATAAATTCTTTTCGAAAAAATCAACAAGTACACATGGAGCATACTTGCATAGAATCACACAAACAACATATCCTGATTGCAAAGTGAACAAAATACAACTCACTCACTGCATCAAAATAGGAATTAATGCATACCCATGAAGCAAAACAGGACTAATACTTCAAAAAAAAATTTTGAAGATGCAATTTTGTGATTGGAAAAATGCTTCCACAATTGCCTGCGTTTGTTTTTTATACTAAAGACTAATACTTCCAATAAAAAATAAAAAGCATATTCAAGAATCAAAGCATACCTCTCTTCACAATTCAGAGTTCTTCCCCTAGGTTTGGGGATTAAGGAGTGTACAAACCCTAAAGGAGCAGAGGGAGAGAGAGAGAGAGAGAGAGAGAGAGAGAGAGAGTAGAGATTAGAGATTAGAGATATAGAGAGACCGACTGAAGAGAGAAAGTAGATATTTCAAATCGGCGAGGCAGAGAGAGAGAGAGAGAGAGAGATTCGAAACGAGTGGTGACTGAGAGTGAGAGAGACGGCAGCGCCGTGGCGGGGAGGGGCGGGGGATGAGAGAGACGGAGAGCGTGAGTTTGTGTGTTGAGAGTTATAAAAACACCCAAAGGTTACTTGGATTATTTTTTTATACATATAAAATGAGAGTGACTTTTTTTTTTTTTTCTCTCTTTTTCTTTCTCTCCAAGAATTTCAATTTATGACGATTGTTGATAGGTTTTTATTATCAAACTAAAATATCAATTAGTTTTTTATATTTTAGTGTAGGTGAGAATTAGACTCCAAATCTTTTTGTTAATTGTTGTAAGTATTCAAGCCATTGAGATGCAATAAGAGCCAAAATAAATAAATTGAGAGTGATTAATGAAATAGAATACACCTTAAAAACACACTATTGTTCATTCCTAAAAATTTTATTAAAAAAATTTAATAATAATAATTAATTAAAAAATTTCTACTATTCATGTCATCTTTTGTTTATTTCAAATATTTATTGCTTTGCATCTCAACTTATTTAATTAATACAATAAGCATCTTTTTTCAAATATTTATTAAAAGATATAATTATTTTGTTCAATGTCAAGTTAGGTCCACTTTGCCAGATTGGTTGCTTTGATGCACATTCTTAGTCTTTTAGGGGGTGTTTAGTACATACACTTAAAAACTGAAAACATATATTTGAAAACATGTGTGGAAATACGTGTAAGTGAAAAAGTGTGTGAAAATATGTGTAATAATACGTGTAATATTGTTTAAAAACTGAAAACATGTGTTTGAGTGGGTATACTAAACGGAGCCCCAAAAAAATGACTTGCAAAAACAAATTAAACTCACCTCCCTAAAATATGCATTCGATACATGGCCCCCGCCCCCCCCCCCCCCCCCCCCAATTTTTAACTTTGGAAACAATTTTTCACACTATTTAAAGCTTGTTGCATCCTTTTATGAGTGCAAACCTTATTGGGGGCTTTTCAAATATATGGGTTGTTAATTGTTATTATGTTTAATATAATATGGGTGAATTTAGAATGCATAAAAGCCCTTAATTAAATTATGTGATTGGGAGCAGGCAGTGAATTTTCAAAAAATGTAACCTTAGCTGTTGTTGAAAGTTTTCTCATCAATGTTTTTTCATACATTGTCACTTTAGAATTTGAAATGGTAAAAAGCCAAAAACAACCTATCCCGTTTAATCTACCTTGTCTTTTTTACGACTTGAAAAGGTGACAAGATTGGATAGGTTTTTGCTCACCTTGCCATGCTCCTCGCCATATATATAATCTTGTTTGTATTAATATATACTAGCCTCATTACACGCGCAGAGGCTCTTTTTTTATTTTGAGTTTAATATAATTTTTCAATTTGAATTTATCTATTGTTAGTGAGGTAACATAGAAAATGATTTTTATAAAACTAAAATTTAGGATTTTAAATGTAGTAAACTGCTAGATTTAGTGTGTGCCGGTTTTTAGGAAAAAAAATGTATCAAACATATGTGAGATATGTTTAGATAGAAAGTGTGCTAATTTTTAAGAAAAAAGTTTCTTTGGTAGTTTTTTTTTTTAACTTTGTTGAATTACAATTTTAACCCTATTTTTTATTTTTTAAGAATAAGGATTACATAATTAGATTATGGGTATTTTTAACATTTTATGAAACCATAACTAACTTTATGAATCTTCTTAATATATAAAAATAATATATAGAGATAATTATATATCCTAGTTATAATTTTTCTTTTTTTTACTTATTCTATTCCAAAATACTTGTCTCTTTTTCTTTATTAGTACTCTCGGTCATTTTCCTCTATCTTTCATCTTTATTTTATCACTCTCATTAGAATTAGTAAAACATTTCAAACTCACCCTAAACTTGACATGCCTCCTCACTTCTGCCTTAAAGAAGATATGAGATGAAGACGGGTACTAATAATCTGCCCCACTGCAATCTATATCTTCTAATATGTTCATGACATTAGGAATTCAAATCTTTCTTCTCCGTTGCAACTAGGGGTGTTCATGGTGCGGTGTGGTGTGGTTTTGGGCCATTTTTAGCACCGCACTTTATGGTGCGGTTTAACTAAAACTATAACTGCACCGCACCTTACTTTTGCAGTCATATGTGTAGTGCGGTTTAGAATTTAGCACCATAACCACACCACACTTCATTTTTGCTGTCAAATGAACGGTGCAGTGTATAACATGTGGTTTGAATGTCTTGAAGTCAGTATATTTTTCAAATTTTTAGTTTTTTCTACCCAGCCTAAAACTATTTTTTCCCTTTGTTTTGGGCCAAATTTTAGACTATTGAGATAGTTTTTCTTTATATTGGGTTGGCTTTCCTAGTCAACACTTGTTAGGATTATCAAACTTTAAAAAAAAAAAACTAAATTATTAATAATATATTTAATATTAAAAATAAATAAATATGTTAATATATAGAGAGGGTGCGATGCGATGCAGTTTGTGTGGTTTTCTTATTATAAAACCACAAACCTCACTGCACCAGTGTAGTGCAGTGCAATGTACTGTAACTTGCGGTGTGGTGTGGTTATGCCATTTTGCGGGAGGTTTTGATGCGATTTTTGCGGTTTGTGAGGTTTGGTAAACACCCCTAGTTGTAACTATTGAATTATAAAATAAAATAAAAAGTCATTAATATTTAAGAAAATTTTTATTATTTGATGATGGCCAAAATCCATGTCATTTCATTTGTTTCCAAAGAAATAGATAAAGATTTTACCTTCGCGCAAAAACAAAGACAACATCTCTCTTGAGGATATTTGGCTTCTAGCATAGTAAGGGAGGGCAATATAGTAAGTTAACACATGTTTGAAATGTTTTAGCATACTAGCATCTCGAGTTTCTAAAACTCGAGTTCTATTTAAAACTCGAATCTCAAAGACTCTCTTTGTACTTGATGACTTGGCCAGGAAATGCCACATAGATCTCAAGTCTTAGGGACTCGAGTTCTACCAAATTAAAATCAAGTTTCTAAAACTCGATTTTCTTCAAAAACATTTTTGACACAACTTTTGGATGATGAGGTTCTAAAGCAAATTCCAAACAAAGAACCCAGAGAAGAAAAAACATCATCAAACAATGAATTTATCAACAAACCCAGAGAAGAAAAACATCATCAAACAACGAAAATTCATCAAACCAAAGACCCAAAGAAGAAAAACCTTCACCTGGAGCTTCGCCGCCGCTGCCTCCGTCGCTCCTGGGTTAGGGAGATCTGGGTTCGTCAATTTTGGTACTTGAAGAACATCAGACCTGAAGAAGAACAAAAAGAACGATTTGACAATGAAGAACAGAGGAACGATTTAATGACGAACAAAGATGAAGAACAAAGGAAGAACCGGAGGGATCTTTCTCCCACTCGTGAAGTCACTCTGCGTTGCTTGCAGCAACAACGTCGGCAACGGGACCGAGGAGCGGCTCGAATCGTGGCTGATGCTCACGTGCTTTCAGACGTCAGTGATTTCATCGACAATGTTCTTGACGGCCATGGTGGCAAATCCATTGAGCACGAATCTGACTTTGAACACAATCAAGAACATTGGGTCAGAACTCAGAAGACCGTGAGAAAGAAGAATTTAAAATGGTGAAACTCGAGTCTTAAAAGTGAAACTCGAGTCTTATAAATTCGAGTTTCACGTGAATTTTCTTCCACATCAGCTCCCACCACTAATAAATCGAGACTTAAAAACTCGATTTTTATCTTGGAATTCGAGTTTTAGACACTCAATATGCTAGTTTACAACATTGATTTGAAACGTGACAACTAATTAAATTTTTTGATATTTAGTGTTATTTGA
Source organism: Quercus robur (assembly GCF_932294415.1). Lineage (NCBI taxonomy): Eukaryota > Viridiplantae > Streptophyta > Magnoliopsida > Fagales > Fagaceae > Quercus > Quercus robur. The sequence continues at coordinate 29,714,141 of NC_065534.1, read as the reverse complement.
AAAAAAAAAATTCATCTCTCTCTCTGACCCCACCTCCGAATCTCATTTGTCATTTCCTCTATTCACGGTGCTGTTGGGTTACACGTGTGAGACACTTTGGGGAGCTTCCTTGAGTAGTTAATATAACATATAGAGACACACTTAACTCAAAAGGCCTAAGCCCTAATGGGTATGTGCTCAATTATGTTATATTAACCACTCATTCTTCTCATCTTTATTTAATGTGGGACTTCACTCACACGTGTAACCTAACAATAAGCCCATGGTGGTGTACGGCGAAGGTGGTGAGGTGTTCATGGTCTTGGAGAAGAAAAAAAAAGAGCCCAACAAATGAATATTGCTAATGGTGCTAAATAATGGTGTGATGCAAGGTTCCCATGGACATGGACGTGCGGGGTTTCCATGGATGTGCGTGCGGGGTTGACACGTGGTTCCCATGGATGGCGTACAAGAGACTCATGGATGATGCATTGATGAAGTGAAAAGCCCATTAGGCAAAGGGGAGTGAGTAGGACTTGTTCATGACCCATAGAGAGGTCTTGAAGCCCACAGAGAAGCAGAGACTCATACGTGAGGGGGAGATTGTTGGGTTACACATGTGAGTGAAGTCCCACGTTAAATAAAGATAAGAAGAATGAGTGGTTAATATAACATAATTAAGCACATACCCATTGGGTTTAGGCCTTTTGGGTTAAAGTGTGTCTCTATATGTTATATTAATTACTTAAGAAAACTCCCCAAAGTATTTATCTCTCCAACAAGTGGTATCAGAGCCCATGGTGGTATGCGGCGAAGGTGGTGAGGTGTTCATGGTCTTGGAGAAGAAAAAAAAAGAGCCCAACAAATGAATATTGCTAATGGTGCTAAATAATGGTGTGATGCAAGATTCCCATGGACATGGACGTGCGGGGTTCCCATGGATGTACGTGCGGGGTTGACACGTGGTTCCCATAGATGGCGTACGAGAGACTCATGGATGACGCATTGATGAAGTGAAAAACCCATTAGGCAAGGGGGAGTGAGTAGGACTTGTTCATGACCCATAGAAAAGTCTTGAAGCTCACAGAAAAGCAGAGACTCACACGTGAGGGGGAGATTGTTGGGTTACACGTGTGAGTGAAGTCCCACATTAAATAAAAATGAGAAGAATGAGCGGTTAATATAACATAATTGAGCATATACCTATTAAATTTAGGCCTTTTGGATTAAAATTTGCCTCTATATATTATATTAATTACTTAAAAAAACTGCCTAAGGTGTTTATCTCCCCAACATATGCCTTCTTAGTTCTTTAGTATGTGCAAGTGTAACGTGTTAATCAGAGCTTGAGATTGCAGCTTCCTCTGCGTCATCTTCACCTTTCTTGGCCCCCTCTCTCTCTGTTCCAAGCACTCACAGGTCAGTCTTTTTCTTTGCTTAACTTTTGTCACTCTCTCTCTCACTCATCGATTTTGCTTTGTAAAATTTCAAACATTATTTGCATTTTTACCAACTTTTCTCAAATGGGTATTCGTAGTTTGCCCGGTTATTGAGTGTTGCTCTTGCTTTTGAGCTATGTATAATCCCAGCTGTATGTTATTGTGAATTTTTGTTGTTGTCTACATTCTGTTCGTTGAAATGCTTTCTTGGGTCTTGAATAGGTTCTTGTCAATTGGTATACAAAAAATTTTCTCTTTTTCTCATAATTTAATAAGAAATATTTTGTTGTCTAGATTTGCATGTTGCAAAGGATGCTACATTAACCAGAGAGTGGAATAATAAGATGGCTAGAATGATTATCTCTCTACTTCCATATCATGCTGCTGCAGCTAATTCTGTTGTGAAGGACTACGACTAACTTCTAAGTGGTAATTAACTGGATTCAGTAAATTGGGATAATAATTATATAGAATTTTTTTTTTATAAGTGTATAGAATTTAAATTTGAAATACATGCTTGGAAGGAATTTGTATCTTGCCGTTTGAAAGTGGAGGGAATTTTTGCATGTTTTGTTTCTTTAATTAGATGCTGACCAAATTGAAAGTGGGGATCTACATTTCAGTGCATCAGTTAAAAAAAAAAATCTATGGATCACTAACCAAATTGATTTTGGTTTAGACCTTTTGGTTATTGTGTGTTTGGCTTCAATTACATTTTAGAAATCAACAATTAAGGAAGAGTGCCATCCAGCTTCAGGTCAAGTAGCACCTCCTCCCCTTGTTAGAGCAGTGGAGGGTGAGGTTGTTGGTATAAGACTTACACACCATTGAAAAAAGGAAGCATGAAGCCTTAGTCACACGTGATTAGGTTTTGTCTTCTGGAAGTTCAACTGGGTAAGGAGCTAAGCCAGATTGATTTTTTGGTCTAATGATTCAGAGAATGGACCTTGTAATAGAAAGTGGTTTTGAGCTTTAATGTTTATTTAGAGGAGGTCGTTGTTTAGGAAATTAGCAGACTGTTGGCATTTTACACAACTTCCCTAATACTATTTGTACCATCATACTGCAAGATTTTATTTCCTTGCTTTTTTTCTTTTTTTTTGGTGGTTTGACTGATCATAGCAACTTGGTTTGTTAATATAACTTATCTAGTGTTTGAAGAGCATAAGCTTTAATCTTTGATTTATGTATTGTCTCTTTTCAGATACACTCATTACAAACTTTTGAAATATGACAATCAGAAGCTATGCTGGCATTACAAAACCTGGTTTCTTGCTTGTACATTCGGAGTTACCCATTCTTACTCTCCTTAAACCCAAGTTGACTTCCTTATATTCTTAAGGTACTGGGTGACCACGAGAGAAGAATGGGGTTGATTACAAAATGTCAATACTCTGTTTCTGATAGAACATTTGCATCGGGTTCTGTGGGTTCATCAATGTCCAAGCCAAATGCTGCTCATTTGGGTCAGAAACGAGGAGGTTCCTCATCCCTACATAGTCATCCTAGTTTATTGGAAATGAAGAATGAGAAAGCAATAAATTGTGCCAGGGTTTATGAGTTCTTGCGGGGAATTGGAATCATTCCTGATGAGCTTGATGGTTTGGAGATTCCTGTGACAGCTGAGGTTATGAGGGAGCGTGTGGATTTTCTTCACACATTAGGGCTTACAATTGAAGACATTAACAATTATCCACTTGTTCTTGGCTGTAGTGTAAAGAAAAGTATGATTCCTGTTCTCGATTATCTTGGAAAATTGTGAGTTAGGAAATCCACTTTCACTGAGTTCTCGAGAAGATATCCTCAAGTTCTCCATTCTAGTGTTGTTGTTGACCTTGCTCCAGTGGTCAAGTATCTTCAAGGAATGGATATCAAGCCCAACGATATTCCTCGGGTTCTTGAGAGATATCCAGAAGTGCTGGGATTCAAGCTTGAGGGGACCATGAGCACTTCGGTGGCATATTTGGGCGGAATAGGGGTGGCAAGAAGAGAAATTGGAGGGGTTTTAACTAGATACCCTGAGATTTTAGGTATGTGAGTAGGTAGGGTGATCAAACCTTTTGTGGAGTACCTGGAGAGTTTGGGCATTCCAAGATTGGCTGTGGCTAGACTGATAGAGAAGCGGCCTCACATCCTGGGCTATGGGTTGGAGGAGAGGGTAAAACCTAATGTTGAATTTCTTTTGGAGTTTAATGTTAGAAAAACATTGCTTCCTTCTGTAGTAGCACAGTATCCTGAGATTACAGGACTTGACTTGAAGCCAAAGCTTCTCAGTCAACAGAGTTTGCTTAATTCAATTATTGATATTGGTCCCAAGGATTTCGGCAAGGTTGTTGAGAAGATGCCACTGGTAATTAGCCTCAGTAAAACACCTGTGATAAAGCATGTGGATTTTCTAAAGAACTGTGGATTCTCCTTGCAACAAGTGAGGAAGATGGTTGTGGGGTGTCCCCAATTGCTTGCTTTGAATCTCGACATTATGAAACTTAACTTTGACTACTTCCAAATGGAGATGAAAAGGCCTTTGGAAGACTTGGTTATTTTTCCTGCATTCTTTACTTATGGTCTGGAGTCTCCCATTAAACCGAGACATAGGATGGTTGCAAAGAAGGGCTTAACATGTTCTCTTGCATGGCTTCTTAATTGCTCTGATAACAAGTTTGAGGAGCGGTTGAGTTATGTTACTATTGACATGGAGGAGATGGAAATTGAGCTATCATTTGACAAGAATACACTAATGGAACCAAGGGGCGATGAGTCAGTTTCTGATTATGACGAGGACAGTGATGATGACTATGTATAAAAATCAGGAGTCAGCTTCTGATTATTACGAGGACAGTGATGATGACTATGTATAAAAATCAGGAGTCAGCTTCAGTCTGTAGTGAATATCTTGGCTTTTCTCAAACTGGATCTTCGAGTTGATAGTTTAGATGCAATAGTTAAATGGTAAAAATAATTTACTTTTAGTATTTCAGAAAGTTTGTTTAATTTTTATTTTTGTGTACTTACATGTAATTGATCAAAGTCCGGTGCTTACATTTTCATTTTAGGTCCTTTTTTAAGGCTGTTGTCTGAAGCCAGGCATGTAGACATTTCAGAAAGCATTGCTGATCTAGTAAACTCTCAGTGCCTGAAAACTGATAATATAGCCTCGAAGCTTTGGTCAACATCGCTGTAAAAATAATAAAAAAGAAATCAAGCTAAGGATAGGTTTTCAGATTGACAGAGGAGAGAAGATAGGGAGTGATCTGTGGATGGTCCAGAGTAAACGCAATCGGTTGTTTCTTCAAAGTGAAGATGAATGTTACATAAAAATGATTCGATTTTGTAGAAACATGAACTTGCTTTGTGGAAGTCATTGTGGTCAAAGATGAAAATGATCCTTAAAACACTAGATGTGTCAACTAGTTGTGCTACAAGGCTATTGAACACTTCATTGGTTCTTTTGAATTACATCAAATCATGGAAAAATACATTACATAAGATGGTATTAATTGACGACATTCAATTGCTGGCTGGCATCAATGTTTTAGGTAGTTATATAGTCTCTCCACACTTGGCCATTATGCATATCTTATAAACGTAAATTGTGTGTGTGCGTTTTGTTTTGTTTTTTGTTTTTTTTTTTTTTTAGTCTTTATTGTTTTCGATTTTATTATTGAACATTATTCCAAGTTCTAACTTAATGGAAAAGAGATATATAATTGAGATTTGCCCACAAGTTAAGTTGATGTCATTCTTGGGATTTGAACTCCGTCTGCATAAAAAACTGATTGGTATCTTGACCGAATAATATGGAGTAATCATAAATTGAAATTCTATCGTATCTATTAAATAATACAATAATAAATAATTGATGTCATTCTTTAGCATTAAGAATATCTAATAGACTAATATGGTATATTAAAGCAGAAGTTAAAAACATGTGATGTTTCTAAATTTTGTAATATCCTACTTGTTTTTCTTTTTCTTTTTTTTGGTTAAGCCAAATAATAATATTCTATTCTCTAAACTTATATCCTTAAAAAAAATAAAAAATAAAAAAAAGCACGTAATGTTACTAAATTGCCCATAATTATTATGCAAAAAAGTGTCCATAATACTATTACTATTTTTTTTTTTTTAAGGTCATAAAACAATACTAGTACTAGACACTAGAGTGATGATAGTTACACGGTTGAAATCATGTTTTATAATTTGTAAAATCATATTTTCAAAACACGATTTCACAATTATAACTAAAATCGTGTTTTGAAAACACAAGCAAAACATGATTTTATCTAGTGTGTACAATAGTGTATGACTCATTGTGTGCAACAATAATTAGCACCATAGCATGCAAAGTTGCAAACCACCATAAGAAGGAAAAAAAGCTTCCTTATATATATACATATTCGGATCCCTCTCCCTCCAAAAGTTTATTTTGCTTGTTCAGAAAGAAAATCCGAGAGAGGCAAGGTAATTGTGAAGAACTCATCTCAGTCTAAAGCCTAGCTTTTACAATGTCCTTTTATTTTCCATCGTGATTTTCAACTTCAAGCCTCAAATCTCACCGCATTCTCTCTTATGACTTAGCTAGGGTTTATACAAGTTTTTAGGCTAAATGTTTGCTTATGGTTTACACTTATACATGTTTTTATCCTTCCTATAAATGACAGTGCTTGTTTTGGTACTTCTACAAATACTGAAGCATCTGGTTTAATGTCATTTCCTTGGTCATCCCTATAGAAACTGTTATTAGGTAGTAGTCTACTTAAGCTCTAAGTAGTACAACAAGATTAACTCAGATGTTGCAAGCTATAAAGATCAATTTACGTAGTGTATTGCAGAAACCAGATCAGGTGGCTTATCGAATTTTAGAATACTGAAAACCCACTGCCAGTAATCAGTATGTATAAAAGATTATTGGTTTGCTGTCACAATGTAGCTGCTTGTATGGTTTATGATAAATTGCAGTTGCATAAGGGCTTAGAAAGGAATTGCACTGAAAAATTTTATCATTTTTTTCTCTGGAAAAAAAAAAAAAACCTACTTAATAGGAACCAAAGTGAACTTATAGATTACTATGGCACACCTTGAGGATCATTTCTCTTACATTTTCAAGCATCTAAGAGACTTTCAAGACATATCCTTGTCAAACAGGTATGACCTCTGTGTGTGTGTGCGTGCGCACGGGCAAGCACACTGCCTGCAAATGCATGTATTTAGTTGATAACACAAAACTGAAAAACCTATTAGAAAGAGGAAATTTGCAGATAAGGGCTACAGTATTTCAAAATTTCTACCTTACTGCAAGAAATCAAAGATGCGTGTAAAAAAGCACTAAATATGGTAAAAGTATACATTACAAAGAAACCAGGAATGCCTCTCAGTATTGAGAAAAGTCAGCAATCCTAGCTATTAATAAGTCCACGCACTCTCAAGCAGAATTTAAATAGCCTCGTATCTAGAAGGCTGTAAAGGGCTTAAACTCAATACTGGCAGCTACCATTATCGCTCCTGGCAGTTGGGTCAAAGTTTGATGCAGATGGATCAGTGCAACCTTCAGGGACAGGCACATGAACTTGTTGGGCTGCCTTGCCTGCATTTTAATAATTAAAGAAGGCTTAAACAGACTCATCTTATTTGAATATAGCTTATAACTCCAAAACATAATCAACCACCCATAAGAGCCTCCAGGATCAGGGGTGCTAACCATAGAAAGTTCCTCTATTGATGGAATCTTTGTTTGCATCTCCAAGAGCTGCTTCACTCATGTACTGGTCTGCCAATTGAACTCTCTTCACATTGTCCTGTTCCTGGACAAGCATGTTACCATACTCTAGAAGCTTTTCAAGAGTCATTTTTGGCTGCTCAAAGGTTGGGGGACCATCCTTTGAGTTCACAAGACTCTTTCCAATGCCCTGTACTCCAATACCTGATATCCACTTCCTCACTTCATCGTCGTAAACTCGAGCTCTTAGGGCACCAAAGAAGTCTGCAGGATGGCACCACCATATATAATGATCTCTTTTTCTTAAGCTAAACTTTATAGTCACAAATTTGCATTTTAGTCAAGCAATATCAATTATATGCAACCAAGTTGTAAATTGGTTGCAAAAACATGAAAGGTCAAGCCCCAAATGATGACAAAGTTTTCATTATGGAGTGGTTTCATTTTTTCCAACATGCATCCCTTCTTGAGTTCTTTATGATCATGAATGACCAGATTATAAAAAACTTCTTCATTAGTCTATCTTGTTGACACATAATGACATGTACTAATTAATTCTTGAAAACTCTTATCAATTACCATTGTTGAGAAATTTTAATTACTAACTTCATCTTACTCTACTTACCAATAGATTGGCCAGGGAATGTATCAACAATCTTGACAACATCCTCCTCGGCAATATTGTCACTCCTGAAGATACCAAGGCAAACACCAATCCGGTCATCCCGGGTGGGAGCCCAATAGAATTTCTCCATACGACCATCACGAATGAGAGGAGCATACAATGTGGAGAAGTCATTGCCAGTGACTATGATGGGGACACGGGGATTGTCCTCCTTGTTGTACATGCCCGGAAGCTGGACATTTGTTGGGTTATCAGCAATGTTCATAAGGGTAGCATTCACCATCTGATTGTTCACAGTGTATTGGGTAGTTCCACCCATTCTACCTGCACCCGCATCAAGATCATTGATAAAGAGGCAGCACATTTTTCCTTTCCTAATGATGTCTGCTGCCTCACGATACCTTTGCCTGATCAATTTTGCCGGCTCTCCTGCATTCCCACTTTCCAGTTCTCCAGCACTCATCATGATGGGGCTGAAATTTCATCACCAAGCAATCAGAATGCAAGGAAGAAAATTTGTCCTTATTAAAAGTATAGGAAGAACATTGGATTTAGAAAACAATCCGAGTTGTAAACTCACCTAATTCCCATCTTGGCAAAGACAAGCTCACACTGGAAAGATTTACCTTGACCTTTGCCTCCCCAAACACCCAGAATGAGAGGAACCTGATTAAAATTCAAGATGATCGTCCAAGCTATCAGTTTCAGAACCAACACACACAAACTATATTTTTGAAGAGAATTGAGTCACCAACCTTGATGTTAGGCAAGGACATGAAGTTTTTGGTGATGTGAACCACAAGTTTGTCCATGAAAGCTGGAGCTATGTAGAAACCATCCATACTGTTATCTAAGTTGTATCTGAAAGACAATTCACAACTCTATGATTAATGAAAGTCGCATATCAAAATAATAAAGCATGATGCCACCCATAAAGAATAAGAGAGTCTTTATATTTATTGCTTACTGCCGAAGCCCAGTACTAATGTATTCGTATGAGCTCAAAATAGCATGGTGAGTTCCAGCCCCCGTGGGAGCTTGGAAAAGAGTATCAACCATTCCTTTTCCTCTGGTGATGTCTTGCTGGTCATCAGAAGTGTCGAAGGCAAGACCTTTCCACTTGTCCTTTTCGGTCTGCTTCTCTTCACTGGTCTCAGCAACAACCTTAAAGTTTCCAGATACAACCTTTGGGTAGGTGAATCTTGAGCTCACCTTCTTCAAACTGCTGCCTAGGAAGGCTGAGCTTGGTACCAAACCTCCAGAACCAGAGCCGTTCAAGCTCAACTGCATCAAAGATAATCTCTTTTAGGACCCCCCAAAAACACATAATTTTCAACATAGTCAGGGATTCAAATTCATCCACAAGGAATCAAATTTTCATATAGTCCACGAGTTTTTCTTTTGTCCTTTCTTTGTTAATTTCTATGAAGAAGTATAGTAGAATAATAAGGCTTCAGTATCACATATGAGATAATGGATCACAAATAATATAAGGACTTCTATAATAATATGGTTTCATGCTTTTTATTCTAATTCACTCTCAAACAGACCAAGGTGTAAGATATCAAGTAACAAAAAGGTGCATATGACCCAATATAATTGAAAAACCTATCCACAATAAAAGTGAGACCAATTTCTTTTCACAAATCTTAGCCAATAAACCCAAGGACCCATTTGGAACCTCCTACAATAAACTTGGTTTGATAAAGGCAAAAAAAGCAAAAACTCATAGTAATATCCAAAAAGAAAACAAAGTGTAAGAATGGCGGGAAAACATAGTACCGGAGTTCTGTTAACAGTTGGCACTGTTGAAACCGTGGCAGCCATGGATTGGTGGTGGTTTAGGATGAAGGAAGTTAAACTGCCTTGGAGCACAGTATTAGGTAGTTGGTGATTTGAGTTTGAAGTGCTTTTCCGTGTTTAAAAGATATTGGACAATCTGTATTTTAGTTTTAGATTATGAATTCTTAACGGCCACAAATTGGAGATTGGCTCAGGGACACGTGGCGCCCTGTAAGGCAACACATGGTTGCTTGTGGACAAAGCAGGAAATTCCAATCTCTCAAACTACTATAGTGACTGCTGAGGATTGGGTATGAGATTTTCTCTTCCACTTAAAATACTGTATTTTTTTTTTCTTTTTTTTTGTCTTTTAAAATAATTGAAGAAGTCATTTATCAAATATAATTGAAGTCAGTTTAGAGAGGAATGATAAGTGTGAGGTGACCGAACAATTAATACAAAAAAACACTATCAAAATCTTTCTCACTAATTTACCTGCTGTATTTTTAGTCTCCACATGATCATCAATCATCACTAGAACTTTACATGATTGATATGGTGTAAGTGTTAAATTATCAATTCTCCAAAAAATTTAAGTTATTGGAAAATAGAAGATAATGGTAAATTTAATCGTTTAAAATTGATATGGTGTTAAGTGTTAAATTACTGATTTTCTAAAAAATTTAGCTATTGGAAAATGGAAGGTGAAGTTAAATTTTAAATGAAAGGTAGAGGTAAATTTAATCATTTAAAATGGGTTTGATGAAGTAAATGGTCCACCGACGGCACAACAAAGTCTGGATAATTCATCTCCCCAAGTAGAATAGCATTGACCACAGGATTGGAGCAGATCACGTAAGCCATCATTGTCAGTTTTTGCTATCTTCAGCATATGCATTGGGCAACATATATTGGACTATTCAAGTGAGTATCTGATATTTTTAGTTAACTACAATAGGACTGCCGCCTGATCACTTATATTATCCAATTTGACCAAGTAAACACCCAATGTGAGACTCAGCACACACTCACAGAACAAACACTTATCCAATCTGCCCATTCAATTCATATATTCAGGGGTATCACAATTTAAGCTCTCATTTACTCCCACCAAGATTCTAGTCCAGTTTCAGATTGCAGGAAGTATAATACATAAATGGAAACGTCAATGATTCAATGCCATCAGTAACCGGTACAAAAGGCCCAATCAATCTGTGCAAGGTGGTCTGGAATCACAAATTGGTTAGTAATATGAACTTTATTTTACACCTCTTCTGGTAGAGGACCTCTATATGACCAGCTAATTAGTGTTTTAGCTGAAAAGCCCTTAGTCTTTACTTATAGTCACAATTTCTTTAGCTGCATTAATGTACAATAATGAGGTTTCTTTTTTGTAATGGTAAGACAGATTACTCACTGTAGTTGAAACATATGACCTTCCAAGCCATGCTAGGTACAATTTCACAGAATAACCAAAATTCTTGGTGCATTTGAAGCTCAGCTAGTTATTCGATCTGGTACGAGGTTTCACTTCAAAACTTTGGATTCAATCTCTTCCAAGCTCAAACCTTTTGTTTCTGGGACAACAAGTATGACAAACAATAGTGACAACAAAGCAATAGCCCCAAAAAGAAGGAAAAGGTTTTCCGCTCCTAGCCATTCCTGCAATATAAGCAGATTGCCCCATAATCAATCACAGGAAAATGAAAATGATGAACAATAAGAAAACCAGCTTCCAAAGTAATGGATTGACAAATGTCATATCAGTACCTTCAATGGTGAGAATGCAAAGGTTACAATAGCATTAGAACCAAAGTTAGTAAGAACTGCAAGACTAATCCCTCTCCCTCTTGTGCGAAGTGGGAATATCTCTGACACCATAAGCCAGCTGATTGGCCCAAATGATATCTGAAAGACCATTCAAATAGCAGAAATCTATTAATGAATTAGCATTCACTTTGATCTTGTAAGAAGAAAAAATGCCATTTAGATATTAAATTCTTTCTCCTTCATTTTCTTTTTCTTTTTCCCAGTGTTCCTCATATTTATAATTGAAAGAAATTGTGTAGAAAATTCCAAATCCTCAAAAGACCAAAGCATTACCTGGTAGCAACCAACATAGAGAAGTAGGGCAGCTACAGCAACAAGAGGGAACCCTCCCAGAAATCTGTAATAAGCAGAAAGGAGAACTAAAGAAATAGCCTGTAGAAACTCAGAGAAAAGCATAGTTAATCTCCCAGCATATTTTTTTATTAATGAACATTACAGATGAATAATATGAACTAGATGGATAGTCATATGATGTTTACAATTCCGCTGACACCTCCAATTAGCAGGGGTCTTCTCCCCAGATCATCTACTTTTAAGACAGCTACCGATGTCATCAGAAACTGAAGGAGGAACAATCAGAAATTATTCATTATTAGATTTACAAAGTGGAGCAAAAGGAAGGGAGAAGCTTCTTCCTAAATTCAAAGATTTCATAAGCAGATTATCAAACATACCTTGAACACACCAATTACAACTGAAACTCGGGTAGCATCAGAGGCCGCAGAGAATCCAGCAGTCTTGAATATCAGAATTATAAGGAATATCAAATGGTTACACAAACAGACTTTAATGAATAGCATTTTGCAAAAGAAATTAATTGGCCTTAATCATCAAATACCTGAAGGATTGGACCAGCATAATACAGAACACTTGGTTGCCCAGTTATCTGTAACAGTCAAGTGGTAAATTGCCTTACAAACAAGAAAAACTCCACATTCTCCATTATATATTTTTTTTTATCATTAAAAAAAAAGTATAATGATTAATTTTTAATAGCAAATAGCAGCATGGAGGGAGAAATAATACCTGTTGGAAAAGGACCAAACCTCCACCTATTATGAATGCTTTCAAACTTGGGCCTTGAAATACCTCCAAAATACTCCCCTCTGATTCCTGATCTGCGTAGGTAGTTTTCAAAGAGACAAAATTGTCTTCTATTTGCCTCTCAGACAATTTGTCACTAGGAGGCCGGCCTCTTAATCTGCTCAGCGCAAGAACGGCTTTCTCTTTGTAGTCTTGTAAAGACCCTTTACCTTGTACGGCCCTAAGAAGTAACCAGCGTGGAGATGGAGGAAGACTCCACATGCCTAGTCCCATAAGTAAAGCTACTGGTGCACTGACTCCAAACATATAACGCCACCCTCCGACTACATCAATTTGAAAGCTTCCAACAAAATAACCCAACTGCAGAGAAGTTCATTTTCTGGCTCATCTCATTTCAGAAAAGAAAGGGAATGAAATGAACATAGAGAATCATATATGAATATACAATACCAGAATACCCAGAACTATGAAGAGCTCCTTTAAAGATACTAGAGTTCCACGAATCTGAGATGGGCAAGTTTCTGCAATGTAAAGAGGAGCTCCATGCATGGCCTGTCAAACCAATTCACTAGTGAGATGGCTAGCATATGAGTAATCATATGATATTATATCAACTAATGTATATAAAGCAGAAGGGAAATTTCAAAGAAGCCCACCAAGCCAATACCCAGGCCATAGAGCAGCCGTCCAGCTAAAAGGACTCCGAGGCCTGGAGCATTTGCAGTGGTCAGTCCACCAAGCGCATATAGTACAGCTGCTATGATTAGTTGTCGCCGCCTCCCTTTGTGAGTAAGTCCAAAGTATTGGATAAGAAAGATTCACAAAGAAGCTCCAAATCTCAGGATAAAGTAAATAAGTAAAGGAGATACCAAGGAAATCTGCAATTGAGTAGACGAGAATGGAACCAAGAAGAGCTCCATAAAGGGATCCACTGACCTGTATTCAAGTCAATATAAAAAGAATGGAGTGGTATATTACATAAGATTGTTGGCAGAAATAAGACTGCAAGTTTCCAGAACAATGGTAGATGTATTGTAAATTTGTAACAATAACGCTCAAACCATACCACAAGTCCAATCTGAATGGCTGAAAGGTTGAACCAAGTTGTTCCACTAAGCTCAGGTGACTGAAATCATCAACGTAATAAAAGTAAATGTATTACTTACTATAAGCCTTTACGGAAGTTCATGATGCCATAATGAATCGGTCATTGTCAAAAGTCAAAAAAACAAAACCAAATCAATAAGAATTAAGTCAACAAAAAAAAAAAAAGTTGCACCTGCAATGAAAGGGTAGCACTAGAAGTGGCACCAATGTCATACCCAAATAACAAGCCTCCCAAGGCTGGGAACAGAAACCTAAAATTGCATGAATAAAGTTAAGTTTGAGGCAACAATTTGTTATTCTATTCAGAGAAACACAAAAATTTAGCAACATATTATTCTCAATTTTATCCTACTCCCTTCAATTTCGGAACAACAAAGAGAAAAATCTCATCATCATGAATTTTGCATAATTAGCTAGCATTTTAGAACTAGTCAGCTTGCTTCCCTAGCAAAAATGAGAGAAAGCACTTCCAAAAAATGCTATCTAGTTTGATCAAGGCATAGTCCAAAGTTCACATAATTACATCCTGAAAACCAGCTTGCACTACACAATATGACAAACAAATGCTACCCCTATCACATCCAATGCAAGATTTAAACCAATAATTTACATTTTCAATACCCACCAAATTTAAAAATAAATAAATAAAGGAATACCCTTTAGCAAAAAACTCATAAAGCAAACATAGAAGTGAAGAAGAAGTGTTAGAAACTCACGGCAATATCACAGAGGTCCAAGAAAAATTATCCTCAGACGTTGCGTCAGTTACAAGCGACTCATTCTCTTCCCCAGAAGCATACTCTTTCTGAACTCCAACCTGCACACAAAAACACAGAAACTATCACCCAAGAAAACATAGAAGCAAAAGATAGTAAATGGGGTTATTGGATTTTGGGTTCTCACATTGAATTTGCGTCTACGAGCAGAGAGCACAGGAAGTTTTGGAAATATGGAAAAACTGGCCTTGAAACGAGTGATATTTGTTGAAGAAGATGGGTGTGTCAGTGTTCTTAGATTAGTGTAAGAGATTAGAGCCTGTGATGGCTTTGATCGGTGTGAGGGTGAGAGCTTGAGGTTGAAGAGAGACTGAGTTGATGCACAGTAAGCCATATGAGGAACGAAGTGTGTTCAGGCCGTTGATCCCCGCTTTCTTATCTTGTTCTCTATGTAGTAGTTTAGTTTTTTCTTTTATAAATATATATATATATATATATATATATATACTTTGACTTTTGATGTTTTTAGCACTGCATTATTGGTCCTATCCTCTAAAGGTAATGGGTTAGAGGAATGATACATTTTTTTTTTTTTTTTGGATGAACTCGAGGAAATGATACATACAGTTTGCATAATAAGTCTAGATACATAATAATAATTATAATATTATTGTTATTGTTATTATTGAAATCACAATGACAGAGGTAGTTAATTGTAAATGATAGGCAATAAGACTCAATAATAATTTTTTATTTTATAATTCTATAGTTAAAGAATGGAAAATTTGATTATAAAAAAAAAAAAAAAAAAGGGGAAGGGGGAGATTTGAACCTAGACATCTTTGTTGAAAGCACCAAAATATCAATTAAAATTTTACTTGACAACTTAAAATATTGTGTATATAATACTGCTAATGGTATGCATGCATGATAGATTGTCATAATGCGATAATGGTTTAACTTGCACAGGAATAACAATTATTTTCTAATAAGTTATTTTTCACGATTTTTTTGGTAATAGCTAAGGTGTCATGGTATAATTGGTACTTAAGTTTTCCTTAAAAAAAATGTACAACTAATACTAACAATAGTATTCTCATATCAAATCTTTTGTGATTGAAATACATTTAAACCATAAAGTAAGGAAGACACTAAAACATGACTCGTTTTAGAATTAGCATCCTCACCAATGTGAGCAAAGTTGAAAGTTGAGATTTGAGAATATTCACTCTCGTTTAATATATATATATATATATATATATATATATAGGCATTTGTGAAGTTTATTATGGACTATCGCCCAAATGTAATGTTAGGCCAATAAAAGCAAAATTAACTTTGGTGTAGTGATAAGTTACAACAAACAGATTCTAGGCAACTTGATCACAACAGGATTTGTTTGGTCAAGGTTTTTTGTTGCTAAATGGATTTGTTTGGTCAAGCTGTGTGTATACAAATTAAGGAAAGTTACCTGAAGCAGTTCTAGTAAAAAAGAATGTTACCTGAAGAACTAACAAACAGATAAATTCACGGCAACAGGATTTGTTTCGTCAATGGTTT
This sequence comes from Quercus robur, assembly GCF_932294415.1. Classification (NCBI taxonomy): domain Eukaryota; kingdom Viridiplantae; phylum Streptophyta; class Magnoliopsida; order Fagales; family Fagaceae; genus Quercus; species Quercus robur. Next base: position 29,698,343 of record NC_065534.1, on the reverse strand, counting down.
TTGTTTTTTGGTGTGCTGAATGGATTTGTTTGGTCAAGTTGTGTGTATACAAATTAAGGAAAGTTACCTGAAGCAGTTCTAGTCAAAAATAATGTTACCTGAAGAACTAACAAACAGATAAATTCAAGGCAACTTGATCACAACAGGATTTGTTTCGTCAATGGTTTTTGTTTTTTGGTGTGCTGAATGGTTTTGTTTGGTCAAGTTGTGTGTATACAAATTAAAGAAAGTTACCTGAAGCAGTTCTAGTCAAAAAGAATGTTACCTGAAAAAGTTCCATTCTAAAGATAGTTGGGAGTGAGGAGTTCAATAGGACTTGGCATTGTCCCCTTCAATTCCTCCCTGAAAGGAGGAAATTATAAGCAAAACTTCTGAGATTTTTGGAACACAGTATTTGACTATGAAGAAAATAAACCCCCTAGCCTACAAAAACTGTTGGCCATTCAAACCCAAAAAATTGCATGACTAAAGGACAACAGATGACTGTTAAATTTAACTGCCATTCAAAAACAAAAATTTGAGAATCAACTGCCTTTTAACCCCCACAACCGGCACCTATTACTCCTCTCCTCCAAGGAAAATTCATTAACTATCATACTCTCTTTATCTTCTTGCTCTTCTATCACAGCTTTTAAATACTGCAATAAAGTGATTGATTGAGTTTCTGATTTTGTGTGTGAGATTCGAAACATTCTTGCAACTTTCAGAAAATTCTATTCAACCAATGGAGAACAATGGCAATGTTCCTGAGAGAGAAGCCTTCACCAATGCGGGGAAGCCCCCCACAAGGCTACAAAAGCGTGCCCCTGATTCTCTTCAACTTGATGAGGTAGCCGGAAGTATTCCCACCAACCCTTTGGCAGCCGGTAGTGAAACACCAAAGGCAATTCCATTCTTATCGCCACTTGTTCTATCCCCACAACCATTGTCAGAGACAGGAGAAAAACGATTGTGGGATGGCACCAATAATGAACAAAACAATGGTACCAAGAGAAGCTCAACCTCACCATCAGGTGGATGGCAACATCCGGCTGTGGCCGCAGGCACAGATCCATCGACCCTTTTAACTTCATTTCAAGCACAGTGCATGCTTGTGGACCATGTGCAATGACATTTTTTGGTGCTGCAGCAGCTGTTTATCCGAGACTGGTCATGGTAGGTTCATCAGTTTTGTTTGCAGCTACCCACCATCTTTCTTCTTGTCATACTAAGTTCTTGAAGATGGCATCTGCAGATGGTTGTCATCGTTGCTTTCTACAAGAAAGATGATAAGAGTATCCCCAGTTACTGCGTTTACTGATCTCAATCTGTGACAGATTCATCAACACTTTTTTATATCTGCCCTGTGTCATGTTCTATAACATGACTTTTTTTCTTTTTTTTTTTGATAATTCAATAATTACAATGGGGAAGGAGAAATCGAAACCTGAATGTTTCCGTTGTAAAACCAAGAGAAACCAGTTGAATTACAAGGCTCTTGACATTTGTGCATAAGGTGCAATGATTGTAATAGAAACTTTCCCCGATAAGTCTTGCACATGAATTCAATAAATTTTTAGATCCTACCAGCCATCTCATTATCTCTTTTATATATATATATATATATATATATAAAGGTACTCTGTTTCGACACTACCTTAATATCAGATAAATGATATGTCTACAATATTTTCACAATAAATTCTACGTGGTAAGTTGTTACTTGCTGTTATGTGTGAGCAAAAAAGTAATTTCAATAGTAGATTCAAATTAGAAACCTGTAACAACCTACCAACTAAGATTTGTTGTGAAAATATTATAGACATATCACTCCTCATAATATTATCACATTTTAGGGCTTGGAGTTTTCCAATCTAATTTAACCGACCACCAAAAAAGAAAATAATAATAAATAAATAAATAAACCAGACACTACCTTAATATTATCACATTTTGGGGTTTTGGAATATTCCAATCCAGTCTAACCAACCACCAAGAAAGAAAAACCAGCCAAACCGAACGGGCTAGGCAAAGTCGCAGCATTAATTTATAAAGCTAAAAAGCACCATGGAAACCCCTTCTTTCTTCTTCTTTTTCATTCAATCAAAAAAAACAGAAAGCAGCAGCATGGTGAAAGGCGTTCTACTGGATTGGCTTAAAATTCAGAATTTTACAGTCAACCTGCTACTCCATATGCATGCATATCAAATCCAGAGGATCACGCACCGACCATGCAGCACAGAATTGAAAGTAATACGGCTCTTACATCAATAATAAAAACAAACACAACTACGTCGACCAGCCTTCTAGCTAATTGATACCTCCAAACTCTTCTCCTTCCTAAGGTAGAGGTACAGATACTGGCTGCAACTCATGAAAGGGGGTATTTGATAGGTAAGGCTAGAAGTAGCACATTACTGCCATCAATTGAAACAGAAATACAAAAACATTCAAAATTGGAGTTCCTATTAATTCACAGCCCAACTGCTTAAGCAGCAACAAAAAAAAAATGCAAATCAACAGACCGCAATTCGTAAATTAACCAAAATGTCCAAGTATACAGAGTAAATTGAATTACATATTCCATTAAAGAAATGGTACGCTTCTGGAGATGCCTTAAGTGACCATCCATTTAAGGGCCGAAAAAGCTGATATGCTTTATGTACAACAGGCCAACATCCTTCCCATCCCAGTTTTAAGAAAGTATCAGGCATCCCTCTCTTTCCTCAAGCTCTCACTTAATAATAATATAGAAAAATTAAGAAACACCCAATGACACCTCTAGATTTGCTTCTTAAGAGCAACTGCCAGGAAATGGCAAAATAGATAAATTCCAACAAAATCAGAAGTCAAACTCTCCCGTTGCCTGCAGAATTTCAATGAAAATTTTGAGCTTAAGGTCCAGAACAGAATGAGAACAAAGGGAATGACAAAAAAGCCAACAGACAAAAGAGGAAAACTGACCTTGTTAAAGAGAATGTCCTTGTTGTTTATGTGCATAATGCCATCCTTCAGCGTGCATTTCCACCTGCTCTTGGTACGTGTCACCTACCCACCCAAACACATAATGTATTTAATGAAACATGCGATAATCACAAGATTAAATATAGTAGCTCAATATAGTTTAGGCATCAATTGTACATGATCACTAATAAATTACCTTATCAAACTGTGCCAAAACTAAATGCTGTGTGTTTTGCTCCTCTACTTGGTCCACATCATCAAAATCATCATCATCATTTTCGTTTAATGGAGGCTCATCATCATCATCCTCTCCAACATCATTTTGAGCAACTACAGCAGGAGTACTTGCCGGTACATCTGAAATAAACAAATAAGTGGTAGCTCAAACATCAGAAAGAGACAATTTATGCTCACCAATTTTATCCATTTCAAAGTTAAAATTTATAATCACAATCTTTAGTACACATTCACAAGATTTACCATTAGGAGCTGGTGTGTTTGCTATGTTGTAGTCTTCATTGAAAACTGCTTGATAATTGTATATCTGTAGGATGAGAGGGCACAAGAGAAAACAACAGCTGGTGAGAAATTTTTATAAAAAATATTAAGTAGAAATTTTGATATTTTAGATTTTTAGGAAGGATAGACACATGCAAAATTAGTGCTTGTTGAAAAAGAGACCACAAGCACCCAAGGGAATTTTTAAACTAACTGAACGATCCATTTATCCTACCTTTCGAAAAATTCTGAAATATTCACCTACACTACCTCAGAATATGCATTTTAGGGTTCCATTAATCAATTGGAATTACATGTGTTCATACATGATCCATATCCATAAACCACCATAATCCCGATTGTCCAATAGGGCAACAACTCCTTCAAAATGTTATAAGAACTCAATATTATGGCACTTTGCAGGCCAAACTTATGCTCCTTTTGTTTGCCAAGAAGATAGATGCAAGAAAAAGGATTTTCCCCTCATTCAGAGAAACCAGCAATGAGATCTGTATCAATTATGAAAGTTACAAATGTAACTTCCACATAACCTGCCCATGCACACTTAAATGAAGGAACCATGTGATTATGATCAGCCAATCAATCTACTTTGAAAAAGGCCAAAAAGAATGAAGGATTTCCATAATGCATACAACACCTAAATCCTCAGGCACATCACAAAATAAGCCTTTATAGGCAAGCCCAATAAAAGGCCTTGAATATAAGGTTTTATTTATAACATCAAAAATTAGGCTAGGATATCTGTAACAAACAGCAAATAGATTAATGGAAATATATCAGCATTAGTAGGAATTGTTATGTATGCCAGATACATGCAAATGTTTATAAATGGGAGGAAAAGACAAAAAAAGGGAAGTACTTGTTTACATTACATTATTGTGCGACTTAAAAATTACAGAAGAACCATACTTACATTGGGAGTAGAAATGACGTCCTCATAAGGATCAGGAATTGGTCCATCAAGTTGAGGAATCTTTGAACAAGACCTTGCCGCATGCGCTAACATCTCTTTATTTGCACTGGTGACTATGCCATGTCCACCCAGAGAAGTGCTTCCCCCACTTACCTGAAAGGTTACCATTGAATGTGTAAGACTGCATGAGATCAATAAGAGAAACCAAAATAGAAGGGTCCTGTTTTCTAACTAAACTCAACTTCCCACAGATAGAGCTATAACAAACTGTATCATACAACAGTAGATGTCCCTTCATATTTCAATATAAAGTGCAGAAAACAGCTTATCTTAAACCAGAACTAGTATTATCTAACCAAAAAAATCGAAGCCCTACCTAGTATATCTAATAATACCAAAAGAAAAAGGTATAATTACAAAATAACCGCTTAGCCAAAGGCAAAAATAGAAAAGCTAATAAAGAACTTTAGGGATAGGGAAATCAGCATCACCTTCAACCATGTTCTGCAAGATAATTTTTAATCATGCTTTTAAGGTAAGCTTACACTTATAGGGCAGGATTCAGTTTCTAGGAAAGTCATGTCACTGAACATTAAATTATATACAACTCCAACCTCAGGATTCAATTATAGATGACAGGTCTCCTCATTCATTCCCAATTGATCCTACTCCCTAAGAATTGAAAACACCAGTTCAACTATACAGGAAGGATGGTGAATGGTAGAAGAATTCCTCCCCTTCCAAGAATGGTGCGGCAACAAAAGTCAAATCACATACAACTAGGCAAGCACACAGAACTGGACAAAGGGCTATAAATATCATTAATGCAGTCAGCTGACAGTAATTATACAATGAAACTTTAACTACAAACTAATTATATCCCTGACCATTTCACCTTACTCTGTCCACATTTCAGTAACTCCACTCATCCAACAACTCACCAGCAAGATCAGTAGAATTCCAAACATCTCAACTAGAGCATCCTTTTCAAACAACTACTCAACTTTGTTTGATCTTACCTCAGTCCTCAATAGAAGAATTCTTAGTCAACTCTAAATTTGCTAAAGGACGTCCAACCCAATACATTAATTTTCAAGGACAAAAAAACAACAGAAAGCCCAATTTACCTTTTTGAAGCAATCTTCCAGTCTTAAGAAGATGGCACCAAAATTATCATTATTATATATAATCCCAACTTGAGATAAGCAAAAACAAATTCCTCCAAAAATAAATAATTGAGTTTTAATCTAAATTCTTCAAAAAAAAAAAGAAAAACATTCAACATGTTATTCATCAGGAAAAGGAAAATCAAGAGGTAGACAAACCTCAATCTCAAACACCTCAGAAGTAGCATCCCCTGCTCCATCTTGCTGGGGTATAAATCCACCAGCTTGATATTGAGGAGGTAAATCTTCACGTTTTCGTTTTCCAGAAGACATCATGAAGAAGTCCTGGATTTTTCTCCAACATTAGGACAACTAATAATATGGTAGTAGTATTTGTAGTACATGTGTCCAAAAGGGACGTGTTTACACCTTGGTCATTCAGAACTCCTTCAATCAAATAGTTTTCTTCAAACCAAAAAACTAGACATTCTTCAGCAATATGAAGTAATAACAGGTACTACCTGTGTCAGCGGTTGATTAGAAGTTCCTCTGTCTGCCTCATCCCGCCCTTCCACATAAGCTACACCAGTACACCAATGATTATTAGAAAGCCACTGACAAACACCCATGTGCTTATTTTACATTATACTTACCAACGTTAACATCAAGTGGAGGCCTTTGGCTCATCCAAGGAGAAGGAGGTTGCTGCAGCAATAATAAAGAAGGATATCATACGCTAGCTTTAAAACCAACTCAAAGAACTATTGATCTTAGCAGCATCCTTTAGCCTAAGAGGAAACAGCTTAAGGTACAATTTTCCCACCACAAACGCACTAGTTTATAGTATTAAAAAAAGTAGCAGTATACACCTAAATCAAGCATTATAACATTTCAAACCAAAGCATTTCACGATCCAAACTGCAAACCAAACGGTGTTTATGATGTAATATTTACCATGAATTGGCTAGGCTTTCCAGTTTTCGGATCATTATTGTTGGTGCCACTGCCACCGCTGCTGCCTCCTCCGCCGCCACCACCACCGCCACCACCAGTATCACTTCCAGGCGTGGGATAGTCACTAGGTCCAGTAGGAATGTTATACATTGAGCTGTCTACAGTTCCCGGTAAAGGTGTTTGTATGGGAGTCTGCAACGGTGTCTACATTTCCAACAATAAACAAACCCCACATCAACTATCCCACCAATTGAACTCATAAAATCACTATGGAGATACCATTTCAGTTAGTTAAAACAAAAACAAAAACAAAATAAAAAAAAGGCATAAACTCACTGGAGGGAAGAGCATCTCAGCAGTGGGAGTTTCATACTCCTCAGTCCCTTCGTACGGCACATTAAGATCGTGAACCGGAGTAATAGGACCCCCAGGTGTGGGCTTAGGTGCCCCACTCCTCTCTATGGGACCAATCACAACACCAGCTTGAATCATTTTTGCCTCCCACGTCTACAAATTCACCCAAATCACAAACAAAATCAGCTTCACCCAGCTCAAATTTGAAAATAACTTCACCAAAAACACAAATTTAACCCTTCTAAACAAAAATCCCCAAAACCCTAGAATCCACCAGATCGAACCTACATTTCAATTTGCTAAAAAAAAAAAAAAAAAAAAAACCCAATCACCTCAAATCAAAGAACTAAGCAATTTCACATAACGAAAATCCCCAATCAACAAAAACCCTAAAAAAAAACAGCAAAGTAAAACGAATCAAAGAACACAAATTTCGAACGAAAAAAAAAAGAAGGGAAATTACTCCTTGAAGCTCTTTGAGAACGTCATCACCAGGACCAGCGTTGTTGTCGAACTCTTCGCGAACCTTGTTGATGACATCCTCGATAACCTGGATGTAGACGGCGCTCGTCGTCATAGCCGCCATTTTCTTATCCGAAAAACCTCTTCAGTTAAAAACCTCCGCGATTCTCCGAAACGACACAGAACCAGTACAGATTTTCAACAAAGATCTGAACAACTGAGCATGGGAATTCTAGGGTTTCTGGGTCTCTGTGTGTCAGTGTGTGTGTGAGAGAGAGAGAGAGAGAGATAATGAGAGAGAGAAAGAGAGAAGGAGCGGAACAGAAAAGAAGAATAAAGAGTGGAATATAAATAGGTTTGCATCCGATTATAGTTGTGGGTTCCACGTGGCGAGATCTGCACGATCGATCCTCTTTTCTTTTTTTTTTCTTTTTTTTTTTTTGTGGTCTTGTTTTGGAAAGAGGTGTTTGTAATTGTAGTAGTGTGTGTAGGAGTCCAACGTTGGAATTTTGGTTTCTTTTTTTTCTTTTTTCCTTTTTAAGAAAAGGAAAAACAGGGAGTCAGGCAGATCTGTGATCTGTCACCGTTCAAAAATGTTCCCGCAGGTTGCATCTGGGCCGTATATAAATAAATTGATAACTCTTTTGGTCCAATGGGTAGTAGTAGTACTAGTGGCTATGGGTGGGTCCTACGCTTTTGTCCACAGTCCTTCCCATCCATGCAATTGGTTTTTTGGCTGCGTTTAAATCGACTTCAAAGTGATTCCGAAAATGATTTTTCGGAAAATGCATGCGTTTGGCTGTCACGGAAAACATTATTTTATGAAAAATGATTTTCGGTTGACCACAAATTTCCCCTTTGACCACGGAAATCCATTTCTGCCTTCATTTTCACTTCAATTCACTTCCGAAAAAAGAGAGAGAGAGAGAAGAGAGAGCCCAGATCAGAGAGAGAGAGGGACGATAGCGCCAACGAGGGCCGCGATCGTCGATCGCGCCGCTCGTCCGACGATCGCACCGCGCGGACGAGCGGCGCGGTGCATGATCGCGATCGTCGATCGAGTGGCGCGATCGACGAGAGACGAGCGCGTTCGTCCGAGCGATCGACGAGAGACGAGCGCGCTCGTCGGACGCTCGTCGGACGAGCGTTTTGCCGGATTTGATGCATTTTCTGGTAAAATGATGAAATGAACCAAACACCAAAATTAATTTTCCGTAAAATGAATTTTGTGACAGCCAAACACATGAAAACGTTTTCCTTTCCGGAAATGATTTTACGCAAACCAAAAACAGCCTTTATTTTTCTTTTCTGGTTCGTTTACTTCTTTTTCTCGTGGACCACTTCAGTAAATATGGATATTTATCTTAATTAGAGCATTAGTATTGGGGAATGCTAATGCCAAATGTAAGGGGAATTTGACATTTCAAATCTCAAAATGATCTGCATCAGGGAATGCTAAACCCAAGTATTGTAATTTTTTTTGCAATACTACTACAATGCAATTCTAAGGGTCCGTTTGGATTGAGCTTATTTTTGCTGAAACTGAAAACACTGTAGCGAAATAATTTTTAAATGTGTAAATAGTACCTTGGGACCCATTTTTAATGAAAAAGTTGTTAAAAAGTGTAATTTATGGGTCCATAAACAGTGCATCTGAGCACTGTTCATGGAAAATCTGGTCAACAACTGCGGCTTGGAAAAAAAAAAAAAAAAAGGAAAACGCAGAAATAGTGAACGTGGACGCGCAAACGCGCAATCCAAACACAGTCTAAATGTAGAATTGCACTGTAGCACAATTCTAAAACCAAAATCAATATTTTATTCGGTCTTCTCTGTCTGACTCACTTCTCTATTTTCTCTCCATCTCCCTCTTCTTTGTCTATTGGTGTGGTGGCTTTGCTACCATGGTTGATGGATTTCTAGATCAACAACACCAAGATCGGTGGTGGTTTTTTTGTGGGTTTTTCTTGGTGGTTGCTGGCCAGTGTTGTGGTGGGTTTGCTTGGTGATGGCTGGGTTTTTTTCCTGGTGGGTTGTTCGTGGTTGGCTAATGGTTGTTCATGGGTTTGCTTGTTCCCAGTGGGTTTGCTTGGTTGTTCGTGAGTTTGTTCGTGGCTGATGGTTGTTCCCGGTGTTGTGGTGGGTTTACTTGGTTGATGGTTGTTCATGGTGGGTTTTTTTGGTGCCGTGGCTGGGTTTTTTGATCGGTGCTATGGTTGTTGATGGGTTGATGGGTTTGGGATCGGTGATGGGTTGATGGTTGTTCGTGGTGGTGGTCGTAGCAGGTGGTGATATGGGTTTTTGTTTTTATTTGGGTTTTTGGAATATATTATTTTATTGTGTAGATATATTATTTTAATGAGTAGAATAGAAAAATAAAAGTTTGGGATGCTAGAAGTATTGTAAAATGGTATGGTATAATGATAAAGTGACTTTTTGGAATGATAAAATAGAGTAGAATTGGAATTTTGGGATGCTGATGCTTTTAGTAGACAATATTTAATGTTTTCAAAACATTTAAGATTCAAATTTTTATCAATTTAATAGCTACAAAAAAATTTTTAAAAGAATATATCAATTTTATAGTTATTAAATTGTCAAGTTATTTCTTTATAAAAACTAAAAGTTAAATTATTTGTAAAACGAATTGAGACCAAAAAAAAAAAAACTTTTTGACTTTTCCCAAATATTCTCTTAATGCAAAATCTATAGCTATAGTAAATTTTAGTAAAAGTCTATTATTTTTATGCTTAGCAATTTTTATTTCTTTTTCAATCTTAATTAAACAATAAACTACGTATGAAAATAACATTGGTTGAAGTTTTAAGACTATATTATAATTAAAGTATTGGATAAATTCTATCCTAAAAAGAAGTATTAGATAAATTATGATTTTTGAATTTTAATCAATCATCTTGTAAGACAAGTTATTAATTTAAATTTAAAATCTATATATATTCTAGAGTGTAATCTCATCATTAAAAGTTTAGTAATACTACAACTGTGGGTTCCTCGGATGGACGGATCTTTGAGTCAAGGGCTTTTTGCCTTGTAGCCTTTTACACCGCATCCTTTGAAGTACCATTAGTCTTCACAACTTATAAGGCAGCAAGTGGGGGGTGGGGGGGGGGGGGGGGGGTTTCCTTCAAAGTGGGACTCCAAAGGATGCGGTGTAAAAGGCTACAAGGCAAAAAAAAAACCCTTGGCCCGAAGATCCATCCATCTGAGGAACCTACAACAACCATAAATTATTTTATAATATTTTTATAAACTATTGACATGATAAATTCTTATTGGTTCTTATTTGGGTTCTACCACAATAATTGTTTTTCTTTACCAATAATGACTCGTTAACATCAACTGTTTATAAAATAATTTGTGTTTAGTATTTTCCTTAAAGGATTTTAAAAAAATGCTTAAAACTTGTAATTATCCTCAAATTAATAGAAAATTCAAGTCATACAAAATCAAAATTGGAGCCAACTGGTCAAATAGAAGTGTCGACCAAAACTTTATTACCAAATCCTCAAAAATTTGAATCAATGAGTTCTTTTTTTTCCCCCCTCTCTTTCTAGAACTTTTAAGTTTAAAATGTCCAAGAGGGGTAAACATGAGTTCGAAAACCCCCAGAAAGAAGGGTGGGAAGGGAATTTAAGGGCCTATTTGGTAGGATGATTTTTGTTTTTGTTTTCAAAATAGTTTGAAAATTTTTAAAAAAAAAATTGAAATTGAAAATTTATATTATACATGTTTGGTTTCCACTTTTAAGAACAATTTACAAAATACTAAAAGCAAAAAAGAAGAAGTTTGTGAGACCATTTCTATTTTTGAGATTTAAAAAAAAAATTACAAAAAGTAATGTGTAGAATCTGTAGATTTCTTTTTTTCTTTTGGATAACAATAAGGGAATACAACTCATGTACCTAAAAAATGATAAGTTTCAAATTTGAAGTGTGAGAATTCTTTTTGCGATAAAGATAAACTCCTTAATTTAAGAGATAAAAGAGTTTAAACAAATATGTGGGGTCTACTATTTTCAATTTATTTACAACTTTGCCATTGAAAATATTTTCCATATCGGGTCCGTTTGGATTAAACTTATTATTGCTGAAACTAAAAACTGAAAACACTGTAGCAAAATAATTTTTAAATGTGTGAATAGTGCAGTGGGATCCATTTTTAATATTTTTAATGTATGAACAGTGTTGCTACAGTGATGAACAGTGATGGAACAGTGCGTGAACAGTAAAATTTGTCTCATGAACAGTAAATTTTGCTCCCTTAAATGCGTGAAAGTTAAAAAAAAGAAAAAAAAGAAAAGGAAAACGTGAGACGCGGGATTCAGCGGAAACGCTGAATCCAAACGCTCACATCTTGAAAACATCTTCTTAGCCATTTTCAAAATCTTGTTTTGAACAAAGAAACTAGGATATAATTTTCTGAAAACTGTATTTAGAAAACATCAGTCAAACAATAAATTCAAGTGTTGGAGCCACCATTTTATGGATTGCAAAACAAAAAACTATATTTAAATACCCTTACTAAACAGGCCCTAAACTTCCGAACACATTCCCTTTTAAAATACCAACATAGATCATCGAAGAAGGGATTCCATGATTTCAAATAAAAAATTCCAGCGTAGAGAAATTCAATAAACATTTTGGGAAGCTTCTTAAGAGAGAGTGAGAGACATTAGGTTGCATCTATAACATTACTCTCTACAAGTGGCTCAATCTAAGCAAACTTAAAATCCATTTTCTCATCTCCCAATCATTCCTACAATAGAAATCACTTTCCAAACACTCAAACGGATGACCTGTGGATTAATCAAAGGCGGCAAGTGAAGCAAAGCGGTCCTTCTTGAAGGAAACCCACCATCAAATCACTTTAAAGAGGCAATGCATGCAAGTATATTGTTATATTTTGTTTAATTCTCATTATAGTTTAAATCATGGTCTTTGATTATATGGGAGAATTAACATGTTCATGCACATGATAATATGATCATGCATATTAGGACTAAATATATATTTTAATTTCTATTGAATTGACATAATTATCATATATTAATTTCTTGCAATGCATAGCATGATAACGTAATTAGAATTGTTAGAAGTTAAACTTGTTTTTAATTAACCTTTCATAAGTAAGTGTGAGTTTTATTAGTTAATGTAGTGGGAGGTTTATTGAAGTTATGTGTGGGACTTATGAATGTAAGAGTTAGAAAAATAAATGTAGTGGGAGTTAGAGGTTGAATGGTGTACTATACAAACTCATTCATCTGTCAAATTTTATGCAAGAGTTGAAGTGAATACATACTTTTAAAGTGTTCTAACTCTTCCCTCTCCACTCTCTCTCCCTTTGGTTAATTTGTGAGTGTGAGTCTCTTCTATACACTAAGTAGTGTGTGCATGTTTGTGAGAGTAAGTGAGAACAGGTCCATCAGTATTTTGTTTTATTTTCAAACAAAGTGGTATCAGAGTTAATCGGTTCGTAGTGAGAATGGCTATTGCCAATGGGATGGTATCATTCTAATTTCCTTGACTTACCAACACAATTTTGAAAATTGGATTATCCAAATGAAGTGTTGCTCAGATCCCAAGATGCGTGGGTGATTCTGGGGTCACAAGATGAAGAACTTTTGACCCTAAACCAAAAGGAAGCCTTGCAAAAGGCTCAAAAGAAAGATCAACAAGCTCTTACGTTGATCTATCAAGGTTTGGATGAAATCATGTTTGAGAAAGTTGTAAATGCAACTTCATCCAAGCAAGCATAGAAGATTCTTAAAAACTTTCTAATGGGAGTTGATAAAGTGAAGAAAATTCGCCTTCAAACATTAAGAGGCGAGTTTGAAAGTTTGCACATGAAAGAATTTGAATATATTTCAGATTATTTTTCAAGGGTGTCGGCAATTATAAATTAATTAAAGAGATATTGTGAGAACTTAGATAATGTCCATGTGGTAGAAAAAAATCCTATGGTCATTAACTTCTAAGTTTGACTATATTGTTGTGGTGATTGAGGAATCAAAAGATTTGGAGTCAGTGACCATTGACTAGTTCATGGGATCATTACAAGCCCATGAAGAAAGGTTCAATAAGAAGAAGCAAGAGCCTTTGGAGCAAGTCTTACAAGCTAAGCTCACCTTGAATGAGAAAAGGTGGTGTGAAAGTAGCTAGAGAGGATAAGGATGAGGACATGGTAGAGGGAAAGCATCTAGAGGAAGGAATGATCAAAACTCTCCCAATTATTAAGAAAGGGGTCAAAGTTCACAATCCACAAGATATTGTGGAAGAGGAAGTTTCTCAAGACCATATAGAAAAAGGTATGATAAGTCTAATATTAAATGTTATACCATCACGCACCTTTGGTGCGGTGGTCACTCCACAAATATAAATGCTTGTGGGGTGTGTGGGGCAAGGGTCAGGGTTCAAGTCTCCAGGAAGGAGCTTCACACACATATACACTTAAATTAAGTTACACTAGAAATTCTATCTTGTATAAAAAAAAATATATATATATATATATATATATTAAATGTTATAATTGTAAAAAATATGGGCATTATGCTTCCGAATGTAAAAATGGCTCTGGCATTGCTAAGGAGAAAGCTAACTATGTTGAAGATAAGAATGAAGAACTAGAGCCGACTTTGTTGTTGGCATACAAAGGAGAAGACAGAGAAGAAAATGGTGCATGGTATCTTAACACTGGTGCTAGCAAGTATATGTGTGGGAATAAAATGATGTTTATGAAGATTGATGAATCTGTAGTCGGGAATGTTACCTTTGGTGACTCATCCAAAATTTCAATGAAGGGGATAGGTAAAATTCTTATTCGTTTAAAGAATGAAGATCATCAATTTATTTCTGATGTATATTATGTGCCAAGCATGAAAAGTAATATTTTGAGTATGGGACAACTCCTTAAGAAAGACTATGATATTCAGTTGAAAGATCGTAATTACTTAATAAGGGATCATCAAAATAATGTGATAGCTAATATGCCAATGACAAGAAATAGAATGTTCTTGTTAAATATTCAAACTGATGTTATTAAATGTCTGAAGGCTTGCTTTACAGATTCTTCTTTTCTTTGACATCTAAGATTTGGGCACTTGAACTTTGGAGGACTACAGTTGTTGGCAAAGACAAATATGGTGAGATGATTGCCTTTCATTGAGCATCCTAACCAAGCCATTGCAACTTGTTCATACTGATATGTATGGACCTATCAAGCCATCATTACTTGGTCAAAGTAACTACTTTCTTCTTTTTATTGATGATTTTAGTAGAAAAACATGAGTTTATTTTTTTGAAACAAAAATCTGAAATGTTTGGTGCATTTAATAAACATTTATAGAAAAGCAGAGTGGCCATGAAATTAAGGCCTTAAGATCTAATAGAGGAGGTGAATTCACATCAAATGAATTCAAAGAATTTTGTAAAGCAAATGGGATTTCCTGCCTTCTAACAGTTCCAAGGTCACCACAACAGAATGGTGTACCAGAAAAAAGAATTGTTCAATTCTTAATATGACCAAAAGCATATTGAAGAGCAAGAAAATGCCTAAAGAACTTTGGGTTGAAGCTATTGATTGTGCAATCAATCTGTCCAATCGTTGCCTCACAAGAAATGAACAAAGAAAAACCCCACAACAAGCTTGGAGTAAGAAGAAGCCTACAGTTTCACATCTTTGTGTGTTTGGAAGCATTGCATATGCACATGTACCAGATCAAGAGAGATCCAAGCTAGATGATAAAAGCAAGAAGTATATGTCCATTGGCTATAATCCAAGCTCTAAGGGCTATAGGCTCTATAATCTGAGCTCTGGAAAAGTCATTGTTAGTTGAGATGTGGAATTTGATGAAGAAGGCACATGAGATTGGAGCACCCAAGAAAAAGAGAAGTATGATTTCTTTCATCTATCTGACGAGGAAGAGCAAGAGAATGAAGTTCACGAAGAGCTTGCCACTCCACCTCCATCACCAGTAGCATTATCTCCCTTTCATGAAAGTCCATCATCATCATCATTACTAGAAGGAAGTTCTAGTGAAAGACTAAGAAAAATGAAAAGTCTCTAAGATCTTTATCATTCAATAGAGATTACAGATAATGTAACACTTTTTTGTCTGTTTGCTAATTGTGAACCTCTAGGATTTGAAGAAGTGGTGCAAGACAATAAAATGGAGAAATGCTATAGACGAAGAGATCAAGGCATTAAAGAAGAATGATACATGTGAGCTTGCAACTCTTCCAACTGAAAAGAAGACAATTAGAGTAAAATGGGTGTACAAGTTGAAAAAGAATGCAAAATGAGAGGTAGAGAGATACAAAGCAAGATTGGTGATAAAAGGCTATAGTCAATTGCAAGTAGGGGTGACCACGGGTCGGTCCGGGTTGGGTTTGTGCCCAACCCGCGTCCGACCCGACTAAGTCTGGTTCCAATTTTTCAGACCCGCCGCCGACTAGTCAGAAAATCGAATCGAATCGGATGGTTCTTGCCGGAAAGTGGTCGGGTCTCGGTCGGGGTTGATTATTTGGAAAATGGCGAGAATCCGGCCAAGAAAATATGAAAAACGATAGTATCCAACAAGGAAATTTTGAAAAACGGTAGAAATCCGGCCAGATCTCGCCAATCTAGCGAGATCTTGGCCATTTTCGGCAAGATCTTGGCTAGATCTAGCGAAATCTCGCCGAATCTAGCTTAAATCTTCCTAAAGAAAACTCAAAACTCGTCGGATCTACCCAAAAAAATCTCAAAACTCACCGGAAAAATGATGCGTTGGTTGGATCGGGTTTCTCGGATTTGAGAGGAGGAGATCCGATCTCCGATCTGTTGATCTCGGGTTTTAGAGAATGAAATCCGTCGCCGATCGCCGGAGTAGTCGGTTCGGTCGGCGGCAAGTCGGGTTCGGTTGGTGGCAGCGGGTGGGTTGGTTCCGGCGGGTCCTTGGACAGCCCTAATTGCAAGGTATTGCTTATGATGAAATATTTGTCCTAGTTTCTTGTTTGGAAACTATACGATTGATAATTTCTTTAACATCTCAAAATCAATGGAGAATTTTCCAAATGGATGTTAATAGTGTTCAAAATCAGTAAGGTAGAATGGCCTGGCTTCGGTGGGCTGTTCAAGCGGTTGATGGCCTGCAAGGAAGAGAATGCTATCAAAAGAGGAGACCGGAGAAGACCGGTCGAACCCCCTCCGATGAAGAAGTTAGATTTATAGGAGAATAAGTTCCAAGTGTTTTGGAAATGTGTCTGAGAGAAAAGACTTCCCTCTGTCGGGTCCAGACCGGTCTCTTATATAGGGAGCCAGGGGCGGTTATTTGTTCGATAACCTCCCCAGGTTTTGTGGAATCCAACAACTCCGGAGTAACCTCCCTCAATGGATATAAAATGGTAACTGCTAAATGGAGGTTAACTTATTCGAAGGGTTTGTCGAGATAGTTGAGGGTTGCTGAAAGTCTAAGTGTTGAGGTTTCGTCCGTCTGGTGTAGGGTGGTTTAGTCGTCCAAGGATATTTGACGACTTCTCATGGACGAACCTCATGGACGATCTTTTCGTCCATGGGAGACTTAAACTTATGGAGTGGTGCTATTATTTAATGGACGTCTCTCCTTCTTCTGGGTTGACTCTTGGATCAATCTGCGCTGTAGGCTCTGGACGAACCTTTTGGACGAGCTGGAGATGGATTATTTTCCGCTTCTCTATCAGATGTAAAATTTGCATTTTGAATGGCTACCTTGAGTAGGGGTGTGTAGTCAACCCGCTAAAACTGACCCGACCCGACCCAACCCAACTAGCTAGGTTGGGTCGATTTTTAGGGCTTGGTGGGTTGGGTTACAAATTTTTTTTATTTTAATAGCGGGTTGGGTTGGGTTCGAGTCATAAAATTTCAAACCCGCTAAACCTGACCCGATCCACCCATATATTTAATGTTAAGACATATGTGATTCATTTATTAGGAACATATGTCACTATTTTATATAATTGGCTAATCCTTTGACAAAACATACTTTACTTGTATTTTGGTAGATTTAGGATGTATTTAATACTTCAAGAAATAAGGTTTCAAGTTCAAGTGTTAAAACCATGCAAGTCTGTCCAAGATTCAAGTGAGAAAAGTGTTGTTCATTAAAACTCGATAGCTAGCAATCTATCGAGCCTTGAAGAGCTGTTTCAGCCTATAACTCGACAGCAGCTCGATAGATAGGTATTTGTCGAGGTTTATGAAGTTCAGTTTTTCAAGACTGTTTTTCATTCAATTCGTGATTGTATGTTTGAGTTTTCTTTTCTCACAACCCTAAACATATAAAAGGATTATTTTAAGAGCCGTCAAAGGTGACACAAGTTGCACAAGTGTTGAGCAAAGTTTGTTCAAGCAAATTATGACTTGAGACAGAATTTTCCCTAGTTCATCTTTCTTATGAAGAAGTTGTTGTGTTTTTGCACCATAGGGTTTTGTAACCAAGGAGCTTCTCGATTTTCATCGTGTGATGAACTAAAGAACTTTGCAACCAACAACCTTTTCTAGTTGATGATTGAATTCGCATACTGGGATCTGAGCAATTGGTTAGTCACATACTGGGAGCCATGCATTACAAGAAGAGATTGTCACTACAGAACAAGTCTAATTGGGTGTTGGGGTAAATGTTCAACTGTAGGTTGGTATAAGGTACTGTGATTCCTTTACTTGTAATCGCTTGTTTTGAAAATAGTGGATTTTCGGGAGTGGTGACCTTAAAATCACCCGGTGGGGTTTTTGCCGTGTTGGTTTTTCTCATTCGTAAACAAATTACCGTGTCAATTTAATTTCCGTTGCATACTTTAGTTTATTGATGATTTGTTTGTGCTACCATGCATCTTGCATGTTAATTTGATTAATTAAAAAACTTGGCTAATTAATTAATTAATTTATCACAAAGGATCGATTCATTTTTGGCCTATCATTTAATATATATTATATAATTAATAAATTTTTTAAAATAACCATCCCTTCCTCCTATCCTATATAAAAGTCAATATTAATGTATAATTGAATTGGAATATTAGTTCATATATTAATATATATTTTGTTTATAAACTCAGGTGGCAAGTGTGATATATTTTTTTCTGCTCAATTTAATAATAATTGTAATAAAAAAAAAATTGTCCAACCCATGGGTTCAACCCGACCCACGTGGGTTAGTTTGAGTTGGGTTGGACTTATGTGATGGGTTGGGTTGAATTTTTTTAAACCCACCATGGTGGATTAGGTCAAAAAATACCTTTAACTCGACCTAACCCGACCCACGTACACTTTTAACCTTAAGGAAGAACTTTATGTTGAGTAACCTATATGCTATGTTGTAAAAGGGCAAGAAGATAATGTTTTGAAGTTGAAGAAAGCTATATATGGTCTGAAACAGGCACCAATAGCTTGGAATAGTAGAATTGACAAATACTTCCAGATTAATGGGTTTTCTAAATGCCCATATGAACATGCGCTTTATTGTAAGATGCATAAAAATGAAGATATCTTAATTGTTTGTTTGTATGTTAGATTATTTGATTTTTACAAGCAACAATTCAAGTATGTTTGAGTACTTCAAGAAAACAATGACTAAGGAATTTGAAATGACAGATATTGGACTTATGGCCTATTATCTAGGCATTGAAGTGAAGTAGATGGAGGATGAGATTTTTATTTCCCAAGAAGGTTATGTGAAGGATATCCTCGAGAAGTTGAGACGTTAAATTCCAATCCAGTTAGCACACCTATAGAATATGGAGTGTGAAAGCTCAAAAATGTGTTAAAAACACAAGAGCTGTTTAGACCCTCAATTAAAAATTATGACTAGATTGCTTTTACTCTAACTTATTTAAGTGCGAAAACAAGAGTAAATGAAGTGCAATCAATCGATACTACTTTAGTGCATAAACATGAATAACAAACATAAATGTAAAGCACAAGAGTAAAGGAAGAGAGAATGCAAACACAAGATAACACGCTGATGTGTTATCGAAGAGGAAATCGAAGTACTCAGCATAAAACCTCTCCACCGCCCTCCAAGCGGTAATTGATCCACTAGACAATTAGTTATGATACATGGGTTAGTAAGAGACCCTCCAAGCCTAATCTACCCAATGCATCTAATCCCCAAGCTCCTACTCCAATAAGGCTCCTTGGAATCATGTCTTGTCTAGCTCTCCAGATCCTGCAATACGCCCGATTGTATCCACCAAGCCTCATCGGCTTCTTTTAGCAATTTCCCGAAACTTCCCAAGCTCCAAAACACTCTCTACACTCTGAAAAGGTGTGAGTTGTGTTTAGGTACAAATCTCCTCTCAAGGTATGACAATGGGAGAGGGAAAGAGAAGAGACTACAATGATTTCTCACTAAGGATGAGTAGCTCTCTCTCTAAAAGATGGGAATGTGTCTTGTAGAAAACCTACTAGAGTTTTTCTCTCTGAATGGCCTTCTCACAATTTATGGGTAATGAGAGTATATATAGTATGGGTGAAGGGTAAGAAAGTCACTCTTAAAAATCCTCCAAGTAGAATGTTTCGCGACTACCTCGCGAGAAGGCCATACCTGCGAGACACTCACGAAAACGACAGCCTGGCATCACTCTTCAGCTTCCAGTCATGTGCTCCTCACGTGGCTCTTTCGCGGTTTAGCTTCTTGCGAGCTTCTCGCGAAATCCACTGATTCTTCATTTTATGCATGATTTTTCACTAACTTAATACTAAACCCAATACAATAAAATCCCACAAAATACAAGAAACAAAATTAAAGCAATTACAACACTTTTTGTCATAGAATAAAGCCAACATAAATCATAGTTGTAAATCACAACTTTACAGAGTGAAGGTTTCAAAGCATGATAATGAAGAGAAGGTTAATCTATCACTTTTCAAGAGTTTGGTTGGAAGCTTGAGGTATCTAACATACACAAGACCATACATTCTTTTTGGCGTTGGACTAGTTAGTCATTACATGGAAGCACCAACGATGACTCATTTGAAGATTGCCAAGAGAATTCTTCGCTATTTAAAAGGTACACTGGATTATGAACTATTGAATTCACCCTCTAAAGATTTTAAACTTGTTGGTTGCAGTGATAGTGATTGGGCCGGAGATATGAATGATAGAAATAATACTACTAGTTTTGTATTCTATATAGGTGATATTGCATTTACATGGACGTCCAAGAAGCAGCCAATTGTGACGCTTTCCACTTGTGAAGTTGAGTATGTTACTACTACCTCTAGTGTTTTTCATGCAATTTGGCTTAAAAGTTTATTGAAGAAGTTGCAGATGTTGCAAGAAGAAGCTACAAAGATATTCGTGGACAATAAGTCAGCACTAGCTCTTGCAAAGAATCTAGTCTTTCATGACTGTAGCAAATACATCAACATGAGGTTTCATTTTATTCAAGAATGTCTTACAAGAAAGGAAGTTCATCTTGAGTCTATGAAGTCACATGATCAGGTTGTAGATATACTCACTAAACCACTCAAGTATGACACTTTCAACAAACTACAAGTCTTACTTAGAGTGATCAAGAAAACAAGTTTAAGGGGGGGATATTAGAAGTTAAACTTGTTTTTAATTAACCTTTCATAAATAAGTGTGAGTTTCGTAAGTTAATGTAGTGGGAGGTTTATTGAAGTTATGTGTGGGATTTATGAATGTAAGAGTTAGAAAAATAATGTAGTGGGAGTTAGAGGTTGGATGGTGTACTATATAAGCCCATTCATCCATCAAATTCTATGCAAGAGTTGAAGTGAATACATAGCTTTAAAGTGTTATAACTCTTCCCTCTCCACTCTCTCTCCCTTTGTTTAATTTGTGAGTGTGAGTTTCTTCTATACACTAAGTAGTTTGTGAGAGTAAGTGAGAATAGGCCCATCAATATTTTGTTTTATTTCCAACAAGAATAGTACATATCATATGACCATTCATCTCTCAAAGTCTTCAAATTGGATGGGATGAGTGCTTAACGCATTTCCATTCCTTTACCTAGTCTCCAAAATTAGATCTTGATTTGTATACCGATTCCTTATCAATTTAATTATTATTTTTTTCTATATTGTAATTAGGAAACAAAGTATTGTTGCTTTCCATAGATTGTATATGAGGTCAAAGCGATGTACTTTTTTCTTATTTCTTAGAATGTAATTAAGACCAAAACTATGCAATTTTCTTTCCCTTATTCCAATGATGTAATTTTAAAATTCTTAAATAAATATGTATTTCAAGAGGCTTCTTTTTTAATAAAATATGTGGTAACTAACGGCTCCATTGTTAAACTCTTGATCTGGAGGGTAACACATAACCTTTTGTTGAAGGCACTACACCATTTATTTATTTTATACCATTCTATATGAATACTGAATCCATAATTTCATTCATACTCATTATTGAAGTAGTATACCTCTCGTTCATAACCAAATTCAATGCTAAGTTTTGGAGTATAATCAATAGCCGAAGTTTGTTCATTACCAATGCTCCCTTTCACATGTAATTGTTAAAATATTAAGTGCAAAATTACTATTGGATAAATGAATGACATAGACTTTTTTTAGTTTTATGCAATATGTAGAGTATTTGGATATTGATTTATTTAATAAAAAAACACAAATGTATTTTGATTTATCTAAAAAACATTTATAATATTTATTGACCCTTTACTTTAGGATTTAGACATGAATATTGGCTTTCAGCTTAGTAACAACTCTATCTTTAGATGTTAAAGCTAGTGAATGAAACTTTGACAACTACCATCTTTTCACTTTCCTTTATCCAATTTAGATACCAAATTGTATGTATTAGAGAGAGGTACAAAATCTCTCCATTTAACTCATAAGGGTTGTTCACCACTTTAAGACACAATTCCAAACAAAATCTCCTATTTAGCGCATCTAGATCTTCACATAAGCCTTTAGAAGGCTTAAAAACTGACGTTGCATATGTAAGGGATGCTTGGGCTAGTGATTTGATCAAGGTGGCTTGACCTATCCAAGATAGACAATTGCATTTCCAACTGCTAATTATGGCTTTATGTATTTCTTTAACAAAATCAAAATCTTTGGCTTTATAGTTGGTGAGAAATAGATGCACACCTAGATATCTTACTCTTCTTGGTAATAGATACCAAATTGTATATATTAGAGAGAGGTACAAAATCTCTCCTTTTAACTCATAAGGGTTGTTCACCACTTCAAGACATAGTTTCCAACAAAATCTCCTATTTAGCGCATCCAGATCTTCACACAAGCCTTTAGGTGGCTTAAAAACTAACGTTGCATATGTAAGGGATGCTTGGGCTAGTGATTTGTTCAAGGTGGCTTGACCTATCCAAGATAGACAATTGCATTTCTAACTACTAGTTATGGCTTTATGTCTTTCTTCAACAAAATCTAAATCTTTGGCTTTATAGTTGGTGAGAAATATATGCACACATAGATATCTTACTCTTCTTGGTAATTACTTGATTCCCCAATGATTTATGATTTACCTAGTAAATTGTACATGGAACTCTTTTGGAAGCAAGAGAGGCCCGACTCTATGTTGATTGCTTAACTAGACCATTCACAATAAGCATCCTCACATCTCATCAATGCAACAACTCATAAGTTTAGCCCCACAGACTAAAAGCACATCATTAACATAGAATAGCTATGTGTTATAAGGAGCCAAATTTGCATATTTTTAAGAGAATAGCCTAATGGTAGAGGTGGAGGCATGATAAGGCTTGCATCCTCGACCATTTGGACAAAAAGGGAACTAGAAAACTCATTTGAAATATGAGTAAATTGTGAAGCATCCTTATTGAACTTAGCTTTCACCAAGGACATGATCAAGACAGCTTTGGGTTTATGCTTCACTTGACATTGATCCTTAGAGACAATCTTGGTTGAAGATTAAAGAGGGGGAGTCAATAGGGTTTCTCCCTTAGCTTTCTTGGCCACATGCTTAATCGAATTTCTCTAATCTTCTTTCCTCTTACTAGAAAATATGTTAGAGGGCCTAAAAATTAGCCCTTAAGCTGAGGTGTTAAAGGGCCTAAAGATAGGGCCTTAAGTTAAGCTCACAAGCTATAGCTAAATACATCATTCAAAATAGTTACCTTTTATTTTTATTTTTTTTATACAAGATAAAAATTATATTCTAGCTTAATGTAAGTGTATATGCGTGTTGAGTTTTCTTTTTGAATACTTAAACCCTGACCCTTACCCTCCACACCTTACAAACATTTATACTTATGGAATAACCATTGAGTCAAGGATGCGTAGTGGTCAAAATGGTTACTAATTGATTATGATTTTGCCTATACAATCGCCACTTCGATTATTTTAGGAAAGAAATCAAGAAAACCATTTATCAAATCTAGTTTTTTTTTTTTTTTTTTTTTTGAAATTATTTACCAAATCTAGTCTTACTTGGTGTTATTTTTCATTTTTTTCTTATTTATTTATTGATAAAAAGCCAAAAAAAAAGAAAGTAAAAAGGGTAAAAAGGTAATTATAGTATACAATGGGTATGTATGTAATTCCGATATAGATCATTAGGGCAGATTAGCGCTCTCTCTCTCTCTCTCGCTTTCTCATTTCGTTTAGCTTCATACAATCCAACAGAATTCTCTTTCGCGAGCGTTGAGGCTTATTAAAGAGAGCCTTTCGTGTTCCCCAAATTCCAAGACCTCGCTGATAAAAAAGCTCGCCCACATTCATGGCCGAAAACTCTATTTAAGCACCTTGCCCAAATCTCCCACTCTTCACCGCTCTCTATTTCATCGCCAACTTGCTTCCACCACCATCACCACAATCACCACCGTCTCAGCCAAACAGTCCCTCAAAAACCCTAGAAAATGTCGGGCGGCTTCTTCCGGGTAAGTTCTACACGAAAATTCATAATTTTCGCTTTTAATTTGAACTTTTCATCTTAGATCCAAACTTAATTCGCTGTATATCTCATAGATCTTCGTGTTTTGTAATTCTCATGGTTCGCACAAAGATAAATTTATGTATGTATAACATGTATATGTGCGAACGTGGATGCGGAAACCCTAATTTTGTGTGTTTTTAGGGCACGTCGGCTGACCAAGACACTCGGTTCTCGAACAAGCAAGCGAAGCTGTTGAAATCGCAGAAGTTCGCTCCTGAATTGGAGCATGTGGTTCGTTTTCTTAAGCTTTGGAAAAATTGGCTTGAAATGAAGGGTTTATTGCGTGCTTTTTTGTTGTTGTTGTTGTTGTGTTAATTTATGCATAGGAAATGTGGTTTGTGTTTGTAGGTGGACATGAAGAAGGTGAATATGGATGTTATCAGACCGTGGGTTGCGCATAGGGTGACAGAACTTATCGGGTTTGAAGACGAAGTTCTAATTAACTTCATTTATAGTCTTTTGGAAGAAAAGGTGATTTCTAGATGTCATATAATTAGCAATTTCATGTTTCCAAGTTTTTAGTTTTTGTGTAGTTTAAACACAAATGCAAGATTCATGTTATTTATTTATTTATTTATTTTTTTATATTGTAATCATTGATAAATTGTACATGATATGACTTGGTATAGAGATGGAAAACATTTATATAACTATACCCAATAACACCAGCTTATTGACCGAGCTTAAAGTTTATCATTATTCATAAGTAGTGTTTGAACTCTGTTTTGTTTATTTGGATGCAGGAAGTGAATGGAAAGACGGTTCAAATACAACTTACTGGATTCATGGAGAAAAATACTGTGAAGTTTATGAAAGAGCTTTGGGCGCTTCTTCTCAGTGCGCAGAATACTGCTAGTGGTGTTCCTCAACAGTTTTTGGATGCCAAAGAAGAGGAAATTAAGAAGAAGAAGGTATAAATATTTCTACAACCTTTACATGTTTTTGGTTTGCTCATGTAGTGTCTCTTTCTTGATGGATTTTTACCCTGGGGTGGTTGCAGGCGGAGGCAGATAGGATGGCAAATGAGATTGAGAAGAAGAAAGAGAAGGAAAGTAGAGAACTTGAGCAAGAGAGATCAAAGAAAATGGTATTGCTTATCTTTTACATGCTGGAGTTGCATTGTCTAGATCTGGGTGTTTGGTTTTAACTTTCGTTTGTGTTTTTCATGGCATTCAGCTAGCTTCTGCAATTATTTGGGTTCATGTCCTTTACCTCAAACTACTGTAGGACGGCGTGGTTGAAACGAGGGCAACTAACACTGCTTTGGAGCCAAACCTAAAGCATAGAGCTTCGAGTGACTATCCTGAGGATGGGAAAGAAGCTGAAAAGAGGAACAACGGTGTGAGAGGAAGGCACAGGTAAGGGATAGGTCAACATTTTACCATTAGCTCTTCCTCTGGAATGGGTTTTTCCCTGTCCCTTTCCCTTTCCAGCTAGTCTTTTTATACCGTGTCATTATATTCCATATATTTCCATGGTCTTGCTGCATGCAGTCACACATTTTTAAAGTTATTTTGTGAATCTATTTAGTATGTATTTTTTATATGCCTATACATATTTTTGTTCTTGTCCCCTCTTCTCCTTCAAATTTTCTTTTCACTTTTCCTTCTATTGTCTATTTGTCTTGCAGCTGGCTCCTTAATTTTACTTTAGCATGCTGCTTTCTTTACTAGCATTCATATTGAGCAATTTATTTTTATTTTTATTTTATTTTTTGGAGAAGGGAGGGGGGGAGATTTCAGTTACACTGATGTTGATACCTTTAATCTTTTACTTCTTTACATGCACGATAGAGGGCTGTAGAAGTTTTTGCGAATATTAAAGTTCGCCAAATTGCTACTGTAGGCACTCATTTTTCTGCCGTGCTCAGATGTAAACAAGAAAAGGGAAATAACATTTTACTTCTTACAGGGTTTCTAGATCTCCCCATTCTGCCAAACGTTCCCCTTCACCCCCTCGGTATCCTTCCCTCGCCATCATATGCTATCATTCTTCAAATTTTTATGCTTGGAGGAAAATTCCATTTACATTGGGGGTTTCTTGTGCAGAGGATCTCCATCTAGGTCAATCAGCAGATCGCATTCTAATCCCAGAAGTTATTCTGAGTAAGCGTCTTTTTGCTGTCAGTAATGGGAGTCTTTTGATTATTTAGATATTATGACTAGAATATTCCTGTTGGTTTTTCTGCACTTGTTCTAATAAATAATAACTATGGGTGTTGCATGTGTACAGCTATTTTCTTCTTCTTATCAATATGTTTCTTTTTCCTCTTTCAAATGTAATGTCTGACTTGATTTATACTTATTTTAGTGACAGACACAAGTCAAGGAGTGTATCTAGATCACCCGAAGCTCGAGGGCGCTCTATTTCTTCAGAAAGGGTGTATCGCTCCCCACGAAGACGATCTGTGACCCCTCGTCGGAGGCATTCACCTATGCATTCTCTCTCTCCAAGACGGAGATCATCTTATTCTAGGCGAAGATCTAGATCGCGATCACAATCACATCGTAGATCACCCTCTCCAGTGAGGCGAAGATTGCGTTCGCCTTTTCGTCGTAGGTCACCTTTCCCAGTGAGGCACCGCAGGTCACCTTCTCCTCCACGACGTCGTAGGTCACCTTCTCCAATCCGACGTCGTAGGTCACCTTCCCCTATCCGGCGGCGTAGGTCACCTTCTCCTATCCGACGTCGTAGGTCACCTTCCCCTATCCGGCGGCGTAGATCACCTTCCCCTATGCGGCGACGAAGGTCACCTTCACCTATGCAACGACGTAGAACACCATCACCTGTTCGACGTAGATCCTCTTCACTTGTGCGGCGAAGAGCACACTCACCTATTAGACGCAGATCACCTTCACCTTTTAGACGCAGATCACCCTTACCTAATCGCAGCAGATCATCCTCTCCCATGCAAAGATCACCTTCTCCTGTACGAAGGCGTTATCGAAGATCTCCAACTCCACCACACGACTCTCCATCACCTGTGCGGCGTAGGCCACCTACTCTTGGACGTAGGCGATCAAGTTCTCCATCCCCTTCAGCCATCTCCATTCCATCTCCATCTCCATCTCCAACCACGACTAAGTACCATAGGAGCCCTGTGCGATCTCCGAAAGAAAGAATCAGGTACATAGAACATGATTGTTTGTTTCCTATGTGCTCTTTTTATTTATTTATTATTTTTTTTGGGGGGGGGGGGGGGAGGTGTTTCTCTATATACATGGGTTTCAAGTGTGTGGCAAGTATAAGGAGCTTCAATAGGGGTTAGGGGTTATGAATTTATGTTTGTAGAGCTAGAAGATATTGTGAAGCCTAAACCACCAAAACCTCCCATTGTACTACAAATGGGTCATCAGCTTTGTGTTTGCCACAATCGATGTTATATTTTTATTTTGTAGATTCAATATGTTGGGCTGCTTTTACATTTATTTTTTGGTTAAATCTGTGTTACAGGATGAATGAAAAATTGTCTTTCGCACAGAAATCTCCTAGTTCTCTGAGGTCACCACAAAGAGATTCTAGGGATCGGAGTGATACACGCAAAAGAGTGCCCGTTTCATTGTCTTCACCTGGGAAGTCTCCAACTCTCTCAGAATCTCCACCACGGGCAAGAAAAAGGGTTTCTAGTGAAGATAGGAGGTATTCATCTTAGCTGCTTTTTAGTATAATCTTTTGATCATTCTCTTGGATTTATATATGTTGACCGTTTTGGTTGCAAATATCATTCAGTCCATATCAGAGTCCTATGAGGCAAACAGGGAATCAAATGGCCCGTGATGCCAGCTTCAGTCCTGCAGGGAAACCTCATCATGGTAGTATAGAAAGTAGTGAAGAGGCAGGCGAACCTAATTATGTCAGGTTAAATTTGAAGTTGACCATTATCTGAGTGCTCAATTTTTGTGTTGTCTTTTTGGTCTCACTGCAGGGGTATGCTTTGATTTGCTAGTTTAATTTTGCTGAGGGTGCTCCTTTTGTAGGGATGATATGAACAATAAATCCAAGTCTTCACAGAAAAGGTCCATCCATTCATCTTCGGTCAACAAGCAGAAAGATTCACCTATGAAGGTTCATTACAAGGAAGGGCGCTCTCCTGAAAGATTAGCAGATCGTCGGGCTACTGAATCCCAGACTCGTTCTGATAAAATGGAATTGAGAAAGAAAGAAGAGGAGAAAAAAAGGTATATCTTTCTCTGTTGAATGAATCTTGTCCTCCTGCTAATTAGACACCAGTACTTCTGCATGAACCCATGGTTCTGATATTATGAAGCATTTCTGACTCTGAGAAATCTTTTAGGAGTGGGTTTCCTCCTGAATCTCCTGGGAAACAGAAGTCACCAACATCATATAAGGACTCTTTGCTAGGTGATAGGCAGCATCTGTCATACACTGGAGAAGGTAAAATATCTGATGAGAAGATCCGCTCTCGTTCGAAGAATGTTGATAGCAATAGGCGTCCTTCAGAAACTGCACTAGATTCGGTTGGAAAAGTTGATTATAATAAACATACGGCTTCAACAGATTCTGGTTCTGAGGAAAGTGATAAGCACAGAACCGAAGAGAAGAAAAGGAGAAAGCATAAAAGATCTGAGAGGAAAGAGGTGGCTTCAGATGATGATTACAGTTATGATTCTGAACTAGATGATAGGAAGGAGGCTAAGAGGAGGAGGAAGGAAGAGAAAAAACTGCGGAAGGAGGAAAAACGTCGAAGGCGTGAGGAACGGCGTAGGAGAAAGGAAGAACGGCGTGCAGAGAAGCTGAAAATGAAGAATAGGGATGGTTCTTATGCTTCTGATGGTGAACATACTGCAAGGAGAGAGTCTAATCCAAGTGATGATGAAGACATGCAATCAGAGCAGAAAAGGCTTGAGATTGAGTTACGAAAGAAGGCTCTTGAATCACTTAAAGCAAAGAAGGGCATCAGTCACTGATATTGTTGCTGCCTTGGAACACTAAGCTGTTCTGTTTCTTAAAGCATTTTTGTTTTCTAGATTCCTGTTGAGCAGTATCTAGTTAAGTTTGCTAGGAAATTTATGTTTTAAATGGAAGTCTGTTTTATATTGGTTACTGTTTGATGTATTCTATGTTTACTGCTGGCAGCTGAAATGGATAAATGAGGATTTCATGAGCTATTCTCTTGAGTGCAACTTTATGCAGAACATGCTGCTAGATTTTCTGGTAATAATTTGTCTTCCCTTAACTGGGAATTTATTTATTTATTTATTGTTTTATTAGGAAAGATATTGTAGTCATATGGATATGGCTGTACCTATGAAAAAATTGTAGTCATTTGGGTGTAAGGCATCTTATTGCTGTGACTGGAATTTGTTTTGTGTTTGTTTGTTTAGATTTTATGTTTTATTAGATTCAGTGAAGTAATTTGCAGGGGAAATCTAACCATGTAGATAGGGTTCACAATCCTCTTGTTGTGTTGTTAGGACAAAAGATGAGCCTAAAGGTCTTGTTATTTTTAATAATTTGAAGTTGATACTAAACTGGGTTTCTGGTCAATTGGTAGATGAAAATAATGTCAACAGATGATTTGGTTGAGCAGAACATGTGCAGATCCACATTCTGAACATCAATTCAGGTGACTTTTTTTTCATTCTTTTATGGGCTCTTTAAGAAGAACAACCTTGTGATTATGGGTGAATCCTCTTTGTATCCATATAGTAGCTTCTTTCTCACTGTATCTTGGTTTAACCTCTGTATGGTTGGCAGCTTGTGAGTTGCTCCTTGGGCCTTGTTTTCTGAATTTCTTCATGGTGCTATAGATCTTGGAATCGTCCTGTCCTGATCTTCATATCAGCTATAAAGTTTATGGAGATGGTATCGTGCATGTATATATGATGAATAGTTCTGTATGAGAATGTACGACCATATTTTTATGAGCAGTTGTTTTCAGGCTTTCCTGGCCTGTCTTTTTCATTTTAATCCAGATAGGTAAAGCTTGGGTACTTATATATTTGTGTCATGGAGATGCTCTTCACTTTGGGTTGGTATTTACATAAGAGTTTGGTGCATACACATTATGTAGGTTATATAGATAGTTACTTTCTCTGTTAGCTTCAGTTATTTAAATCTACTTGGTGTCAGTTCTAAACAGATGATGCATGAGCTTTTGGCTGCAGTTTCTAGGTTTAGCCTTCTGGAACTTGATGTTGGTAGAATAGGGTCCTACTTAAAGTAGGCAAAGATTTAAATTGGTTTTGGTGGGATTCTTGTTAAACCCCCCCTCCCCCCCCCCCCCCCCCACCCCACCCAACACAAACCAAAAACTTCTCCTGCGCTCCCTTTGTCTTCTTTGCTCTCACCTCTTTATTGTTGTTGCGATAAGCGAGGGCTAGTTAGGAGTTGGCGGGGAAGTTAAAGAGAATGAGGACTGGCAGACCTCCTAAGACACTGAGGTTTCCCACTTGGCCTTTTCCTCCACCTTCAATCAATTCTCATGAAACTTCTAGGTTGTATGACTATGAAACAATGATTTCTCTGGCAACTTATTCAGTCCCATGGATCGAGGGTCTAATTTAGTATAAATAAAGTTTGAGGGCAAGTATGATGTAGAAATCAAAATTTGAAATTGCTGAATGCCCTTATAATTATAATAGATGTTGGACACTCATGGAAGCTGCTGAATTAAGAGGTTGCACTGAAGTGACATACACCATGACTAGTATGAAATGTGAAGAGTTAGAACAAAAATTTGTTAAAAAGAGCAAGCAGATTCTAAAATTTCAAAGCTGCTTGAACACTTTTTGATTGATTGTGGTGGCTTGGAAGCAGAGGGATTCAAAGTTACACTTAGGCAGCTCTTAAGTTAGAATTTAAGAGAAGATGATCTTTCAACCATCTTGTACAAGTTGGTTCCAGTAGAGAAATTTGTACAAAAGAAGTTTTAGTCTTCAATCTAGTTATCAAGATAGTAGCAGTTTTATGTTCTTGAGAGAGAGAGAGAGTGGAGAGGAGCATTTGTGCAAGGATTTGTTTGGTATCGTTGCTATGGTCTATAGAAATTTGTTTGGTATCATTGCTTTAGAAATTTGAAGATTATTACCGTGGTAGAACGTGGTATTAGCATATTAACTACATATATTACGTGTTGATGCGGCTGTGCAAATAATTATCCGAAGGACTAAAGAACTACCAACAGACAAGCCACAGTTCGGTTTTTCAGGAACTACCAACAGACAAACCATAGTTCGGTTTTTCAGGTCAAGTGTTGGACCCGGAAAATGTGTATTTCCTTGTGTGGCTGTAGATTTGCATTTTAATGAAATTTTAGTGATTGCTTGCACAAGGCGTGTCATCTTAATATGGCTTGGCTTTCCTTAATGTTGCTTCCCTCAACTATTTTATGCAAGCTGTGCATGGCTAAATACTCGTGAATATCTAATCAAGATAGTGCTTCCAAAACAAAGACTGAAATTTGTATATATCTGTGGATCAATCAAGTCATTCTACCCTATTTTATGCCGTCATATTGAGTAATGTTTTTGTGCATCTGAAGCTGTTGATTCCATCCGTCTTCTACAATGTCTTTTTGTGAAAGAGTAGTTCAGAGGACTACATACTATTTCATAAATTTTTGTCACAATTTTTGTGTAAGACTGTAAGTAGTTGCCTATCACAATGAGTAACTTTTTTTTTTTTTAATATTTTTAAATTTTTTTTTATTTACTACCAACACTTTCTACAGTTATGGTAGAGAAGTTGTCGCACTAGATTTTCTCTCTTGAGAAAAGTCTATGGACACAATTTTTACAACTGATGATATGGTAAGTTGTTAATAGTAGGTAAAATTGTAATATAAGTGGTGGATTCAGGCGGGAACTAGTAAAATTTTGCTGATCTAACTAATTATCTGTTATAAAAAATGTTATGAAATATTTTTGTCCATGTAACATTGCTCTATTTTTGGCAAAATTTGGTAAATAATAAATTTTTTAGAAAAATTTCGGTGACTAGCATGCGTTTGAACTTATTTAGTTAGTTAGATTGTTTTTGGAATTCGAGTTTGTCAAATTTGAGTTTCAACCCAAAATTGAGTTTGAGAAACTCGATTTACTCTTGGATAATACCTGACACCTGACGTGGATTAAAAAAAAAAAAAAAACATGTTAGGTGTTATCCAAGAGTAAATTGAGTTTGGGAAACTCGATTTTGGATTGGAATTCGAGTTCCAAAAACAGTCTAACTTACTAAATGCTTTCGGTCGCATGCTATCTATCTAATATTTTTCTTAAAAGATGCTGTTGAGCCAATTTTGCCCTATATTTTTCTTGAATTCTTGTTGGCTTATGTGGGCCATGCTCTTATCTTTTTCCTGAATTCTTGTTGGCTTATGTGGGCCATACGTATCGAGTTTTGTGGTAACGTGGTGGATAAAATTTGATAAATTGAAACTATTAATAAGCACGTCCCAAACTCCCACTGCTCCCTGTTATATCAAGTGGGCATGTCATTTTCTTGTGCCTTGTGGTGATATTTGAACGTTTGGTGCCTGACTTCGTTGAGTAGATAAACCTTGACTACGTGGCTCAATTCCATTTGCTACGCTTCCATTGCCTCCCCCCCATCAAGATAATATCAGGAACAAACAAAAACTATTTGGCAATGGCATCATTTCATGGGTTTTAACAAACAAAAACTTTTAGAATCTGGATAT
This sequence comes from Quercus robur, assembly GCF_932294415.1. Classification (NCBI taxonomy): domain Eukaryota; kingdom Viridiplantae; phylum Streptophyta; class Magnoliopsida; order Fagales; family Fagaceae; genus Quercus; species Quercus robur. Next base: position 29,665,494 of record NC_065534.1, on the reverse strand, counting down.
TCGCTACAATCTCATAGAATTGGAGGAGAGGGTGGCCTTTTCCACATTTTCTCTCTTTTTATCTATGGCTCCTACTCTCACCTCCAATTCATTTCTTCTAAACACTACACCTCATTCTAGGCTAACCTTCAAGAAAAAAAGGCTCACAATCTTTGCCAAGCAGGCTGGTCCTTTCCCTTCACTTCGTTTTGGCAAGAACAATGGCTCATCATCCTCAGAAGAGCCCCAACCTGATGGTTCAGCTAATACCAATCCTCTTCGTTTTGACTTTGGAAAGATACCAGACGTGAAGTCTTTGATACCGGCTGTGAATAATCCTTCTACAGCCTTATCATTTGGGAACCAAAGACGTAAGGACCCCGGCACGGTGTTTGTTGCCGGTGCCACCGGCCAGGCTGGAATTCGCATTGCACAAGTTTTACTGCGTGAAGGTTTTATTGTTAGGGCTGGGGTGCCTGAGCTTGGTTCTGCCCAAGAGTTGGCTCGTCTTGCTGCCCAATACAAGGTTAGTTTCTGTAGCCATATCTCAATGTCGGTCTGATTTTTGTGTGATCTAAGTATGCTATCTGTTGTTATTAATTAGATATGGGAGATTTGTGGAAGGTCATATCTAGCCTTCTCTTTTTTAGTTCCCAGCAAAGAACCATAATATTATACACTTAGGGACAACCAAATGTGGAAACTTGTTTTTAAATAAAAAAAAGGGTTGAAATCTTTTTATTTTCATAGCCAAAAATAATAAAAGAATTATGGAATAGATGTTATAGGTTGAAATTTTATCATATATATATATATATTTTTAAAAAAAGAACACTGAACATATTTGGAAAATAATTTTTCTTTATCTTAGATAAAACTCATCGCTTTTGATCATATCTATTTTAAAAAAAAAGGAACACTGAACATATATAGAAAATGTTTTTTCTTTTTCTTAAATAAAACCCATCTTTTTTTGCTCGAGATTGGAATTGGATGTGTTCCCTTAATCTAGCTACCTTGAAAAAAATCATTTATTTAAGCAAGTGCATTGTACATGTAACATGTTTTGGGGGATTTTTGCTTACACATTGCACATAAGTTTGGACAATCAAGATTTGCGCAAATATTTAATACAACTAACAAAGATGTGCGCCAATCCATTGCTAAGATATGCTATCACTACGCAGTCTTTAAGAATTTGACATGGCCCAATCTGTGAAGTTGCATTACCTATGTGAAAATTTCTTGATCAAAAAATGGAAAGACTAGGCTGTATTGCATCCTATTGATTTTCCTTGCTGCAATTACATCACCACCACAGATCATATCAAACGAAGAATCGAGACGCATCAACGCGGTCCAATCCACCTTCCAAGACACCGAATCAATCGCCAAGGCGATCGGAAATGCTAGCAAGGTTGTCGTCACGATCGGGCCCGCAGAAAACGGTCCCACTTCCGAAGTCTCCACATCAGATGCATTGCAAGTGATCCAAGCCGCCCAGCTGGCAGGAGTAAGCCACGTGGCTATAATCTATGATGGGAGCATAGCGAGCTTATCAACATACAATGTACTGGATGGAATCTCTTCATTCTTTAACAACTTGTTCTCACGATCACAGCCGTTGTCTGTGCCTGAGTTTTTGCAAAAAGTAATCGAAACGGACGTCAGATATACATTCATAAAGACAAGTTTGACCGAAGATTTTTCACCAGAGAAGTCATATAATGTTGTGGTGTCAGCTGAAAGAAGCGCCAGTGTAAACGACTACAAAGTAATGTAATGTATGCCATAATATCTATATTCACATTGTACATCTCATTTTGTTTTGGACATCAAAACTTTAATTCTTTTTAATATTCATATTTTTTTTGTTTTTGTTTTTTTGGTCATGTGTTGGACAATTAATATTAGGTAGCCAAGTCCCAGATAGCATCTCTAGTGGCAGGTGTTTTCTCAAACACAGCAGTGGCAGAAAATAAGGTACATTGCTTATTGCTTAAGATTCTCTAAAGTTGTTAGTGTAATTTTACTGCAAAGTTATTAAAATCTTATTTATTTATTTTGAAATGAGTGGATTGAATTTTACTGCGTTATTGTGAACATAAATTGGGAGTTTGGGACTGTTTTATATATATATTTAAATTATGGATGAGATGATAACATTTTTTAATTTATTTAAAAAGAGAAATATTATATCCACGATATTTTTATAACATTGTCACAATATTTAAAAGTGTTGTGAAAATATTGTAAACGTAATACTTTTCATTTAAAAATGGATAAATGAGATTTTATAGATCCACATTAAAGGTAGTCCAAAATATAGAGGATTCTAGGTTTTTTTTTTTTTTTTTTTGATTGAGAGGATACTAGTTTATTACTTAAAAAAGAAAAAAAAAGTACATTTTCAATCTAGGTATTATTATTTTTGAATCTGGTTGTTGTTAGGTGACAAATGATTGAGCATCTTAGTTATATGTTATTTAGGTTGTGGAAGTTTTTACGGATCCATCAGCCCCCTCAAAGCGTGTAGACGAGCTTTTCAGGTAAATTGCAGTAAATATAAGCAATATTTTATTTGGGGAATATTAATCACATCAATTGAAATTTTGGTTGTTTGAAGTTTGGACGAGTATTTTTTTAAATTAAAGAGAATAGAATATTATGGTAATTTCAATAACAGTGGTATGTATGGTGACCATGACTTGGTGATGGTGGTGGACTGGTGGTATGTTTTCATAGTATTGTTGGTGATGATGGTGGATTTGGCGGTGGTTGTAACAAAGGTAGTGAGGTGGTGGCGGTGGCAGTATCGACGATGTCTTTAGGTGGTGAGGGTGGCAATATTGGCACTAATGGTGATAATATTGGTGGTAATGGCACAGTGACGTGAAAATAGTAATGGTGGTAAAATTTGTAAAAGAACACTTCCTTAAAATTTGAATAGGGGGATTTAAGATGCTTGAAAATACCAAGTTCAAAATTATGCATAACTTTTGAATTATTCTTTCTTATGAACCTAGCGAAAAGGAAATCAACATTGGGAATTCTTAAATTACAACTTGAATAAAATCTCTGCTCAAAATTCCTCATCCAAACACAATAGCTTTCTACGTGTCAAAGTTGGGAATGGCTTCAGGTTTGGAATGAAACTTGATTAGCCCTGGAAAAATCTCAAATGGAAGGACAAAACATATACATGAGCAATTTTGCCTGTTGGTGAAGTATTTGGTGGTAGTGCTTTGTTATTTATTTATTTATTTTTGAAAATTCAAGAGGGGGCACATTTTCTTTTACTCTTGTTTCTATTGGTACAAAACAGCATTTTAGCTCATTCTTTAAAAAAAGAAAAAGCTATAATATTGTTTAAATTGTTTGAATGTATTGCTTCTAGTGCCATTCCTGAGGATGGAAGAAGAAAGGCTTATGCAGAATCACTTGCAAAAGTCAGAGCAGAGGAAGAGGCAAGGGTAGCAGCTGAGAAAGCTCGTGAAGCAGCTGAAGCAACAAAGAAACTCGAAGAAGAGGTGAAAAAGCTTTCAAAGCAAGAAGCTCGTGCTGCTAGTCTGGCCGAGGAAGCTCAAGAGAAGGCTGATGCTGCAGGAACTTCAATGGAAAACCTTTTGAGCAAAGCCAAAGACTTTGGTTCAGGGCTATCCTGGAAAAGTTTTAGTTCCCAGCTCACAATTCCAGGTCAAAACCCTGAAGAGAAACCGGACGTGCAGCTTGCAACTGTTAGGGGACAGGCCAAGGCTCGTTCTTTGCCGGCCCAGAAAGCAGTTGTTAAACCACCTAGCCTAAATTTTCCTTCTTTCAAACCAAAGGAGAAGCCAGAGCCAAAGCCAAAGCCAAAGGGCAAACAGACAGAGGAAAATAAAGAAGTCAGGAAGGTGTTTGGTGGCCTGTTTTCACAAGAAACCGTATACATTGATGATGACTGAGATGATACTTTGTGATCATTTCTGCTCTTTAAGTATGTTTTGGTGCAGATGTGGTGTAATTTGTAATGTTTGTAATTTTATTATTGTTGAAAGGCTGTATTTATGAGTTTCAGAAAGAAACGTGTACTGGTTTAAGGATAGCTTATAATAAGTTTCTTTAATCTTGTTGACTGTTACATTTGCCCCTCAGTAAATGAATAGAATTACCCGGCTTAATGTGAAAAGAAAAGGTTGAATGGGCAAGCATTTGATGGAGTGTAAGATAGCTTCGGATTTAAGAGTCAAAGATTTTAGGTTGGGCACATTTTAAGTTTTTGACTAAGAGTGCTAAATGAGGGTGTTGAGGATTTTTGTCAACCATAGCCTAAGGTCACAATTGAAGAGAATCTGTGCTACATCAGCATAATATCTAAATATGAAATTAAAGAGGGATCATTTAAGAATTTAAGTAATTTATGAAAAATACAAAAACTTTAAAACTAAACTTGTCCTCATGTACAGCCTTAAGCACGGCATGGCCTCACATAATCCGGCCCTTTGTGTCACGAGGGCCAGAGGGCACTCAACAGGCCAGAGATGACTTTTCTAGTGTCTCCATGCAAGAAGCAAGATGGCCCAAACTTGTTTTGATTGAATGCTTTATAGCAACAATCGAAACTTATGTATTTGGGTGTCTTACTAACAGCCTAGCCTTTAAAGCAATTCCAACGTTGCATGTAAAATGCAATTCAAATGATTAGCTGCAAAAGCAAAGTTCAAAAGCAACTGAACAATCACATTAATTAACAACTTAAAGAAGAGAAACCCAAACACAGAATCCCAACTCTTAGCTTATTAAATTACGATCGAAAATTTTCTCTTGAGTTCTTCATTTTTTTGGCTAGTTTGATTCTGAAATTAGATTCAAAGTTCTTCAAATTTTCACCATGTCATTAGTCCTTGCTTTCAAGTCGCGTGTAATGCAACAAAGATTAATATTTTTATCAAGAAATAAATTTGTGGTAAGTTTATGCAAATCACTAGCTATTTCAGGAATAGTCTTATACTTTATCTACATTATCCTCTCTAGCCATCCCTGCTGCTGGTCCTCTACTCTCTTCGCAAAATACCAAGGGTCTTCATCTTCCATTTCAGTTTCTCCAACTAACATTGGCCACCTTGTGTTTGGAATAGCAAGTTCTGCAAAAACATGGATAAATAGAAGAGCCTACATTGAATCTTGGTGGCAGCCTAACACAACCCGTGGATACATCTTTTTTGATAGAGTTCCCAAAGAGTCACAGCAATGGCCTTCAACTTTTCCTCCTTTAAGGGTCTCAGAAGATACCTCCAGATACAGAGAATACAATAAACACCCAAATCCACATGCAATTCGAATGGCACGCATAATTCTGGAAACATTTAGAGAGGAAAACAAAGGGGTTAGATGGTATATCATGGCAGATGATGACACAATCTTTTTTTTTGGATAATCTTGTAAAGGTTTTGGCAAAATATAATCATAATAAGTACTTCTATATAGGGTCAAATTCAGAGTGCGTGTCATCGAATTTTGATCATTCGTTTAGAATGGCATTTGGCGGGGCTGGGTATGCCTTGAGTTATCCTTTGGCGGAAGCCTTGGCGAAGAATTTAGATGTCTGCATAAAGACATATCCAACATTGTATGGGAGTGATCATATTATACAGTCCTGTGTTGCTGATTTGGGAGTCTCTCTGAGCCAGGAAAACGGGTTTCATCAGGTAATGTTGTTTTCTAAGTACTTTCATAGTTTCATTTGCATACGTTAGAATAATTGTAATTTGTATATAAAACTGTACCAAGTATGTAGACCTCTTGAGAGGAATAGTCTTTTTTGTGCAATTCCAAATGCAAAGTGAAGTCGTCTTATTTTATTGGTCAAATTCAATATTTGAAATTCAACAAATTCCCAATTTTCTTCTCTTTCTTCTTGCGAAATAAGTGAGAAGAAAGAATTTTTAACCATAAAAATGAATTGTCCCTCATTGCATTACAGATAATATGAATGCTGTACAACTGTACAAGTAAATGAATCGTCCAGTACAAGTAATATGCGGTCTAATAGTAGCATAATTGAAATACTTTTAACTAAGTAAATGTAACCTTCACTAGTCTTAACGTGTTAATGTTTAAGTAGAAATTTGAATTTTGTATTGTGAAAGTATTTTTTAATGCCATGATTATGATCCTAGTTTATTTCATGAGTAAACATTTGGCAGTAATTTATAAAAATCTGTCAAATATATATATTTTTAATCAGATTAATCTCTTTGTCCTGGTCAACTTAAAAGTGAACGATAACAACTATGAAAGCAATGAGAACAAAAAGAAAACAACAATTAACTAACGAGTACAATCAGCAAGACAACAAAAATTGACTGGCAAGTCAGGAATTTTGTTATTGTATGTATCTTTAATATTTATTTATTTTTTCCATTACAGATTGATCTACACAGAGACATATCAGGATTTCTGTCAGCTCTCCCACAATCTCCAATCGTTTCGCTTCATCACCTTGACCAAGTTGAGCCTATTTTCCCTTCTATGAACCGCTACCAATCACTAAATCACCTAATGGAAGTTGCAAAAGCTGATCAGTCACGACTATTGCAACAGACTATTTGCTATCATAAGCAAAGCAACTGGTCCTTTTCCATATCATGGGGCTACTCTGCTCATATTTATGAAAAAATTTATCCACCAAGCATTTTACATAGACCCCTCGAAACATTTGTACAATGGAAGAAGTCTGCTAGACCACCTTACATGTTTAACACTCGATTTCCCTCAAATGATCCTTGTGAGGCTCCTCATGTTTTCTACTTTGAGACTGTTGAAAAATTAATCTTGGGGAACCAAATTGTTACAAGTTATGTTAGAAAATCACCTCATTGGTTAGTGGCTTGTTCATCGAGTGGGAATCACTCTGCTGATTTCATTTCCAAAATTCGGGTCCTCTCACCTGCCATTAGACAAGATGAGGTGAGTACATTTTAATATCAGAGATATTATAAATTTTATTACTTAACTTTTACAAGCTCAAATTTCATATATATTTTTTTATTTGAGAAACACACACACATACAAGCTCATATTTCATTAATATTAAAAAAAGTAGTAATTTAGACTCCCATTTATTATGTTGTTAAAAGTGGTAGCACTTTAATCACATTTATTGACACGTCACTTTATAAACCTTTAGTAGAGTAATTATTCATTACAATATTATGCATGTAGCACACAAGAACTATAACATATATAAACATGATTTCAAAATGAGTATATACAGAGTGCACAATAGCAAATATGTAATAAAATTTTCTCTTTTTTATTATTTATTATTGGTAACCCTTCTTTTTATTTATTCATTCACAGGGCAGTAATAGAAGAGAGTGCTGCGACATTCTGCATGTGGCTGACAACTTCACCGAGGTCAAGTTTAGGGCTTGCATGAGGGATGAAATAGTGTCCTAATGTAATATTAGATATCCAAGTGAATGAAGCTTTGAATTTATGGGTGTGTTTTTAATACAAAAGTATTATTTTCACTTATATGATGATTGCACAAAGCTTTATTGCTCATGATGATGCTAAAAAAAAATTGTTGTGTGACATGAGGGACAGCCACCTTTTTTGGGGTGTTGTAAGTGAGGAACATCCGAACTAATGGAGAAATTATGATGATATTTTGCTAAAATGCAAATATATTGGGTTGAGACTTGGGATTTGGGGGTGGGGATGCTTTTTTATTTTTTATTTTATAGTTTTTATATGATATGATGTTTTATTAATATCATATACCGTTTTTATTAATAATTAGCCAGTAACATGTTAAATGCATGGAAAAAATTGATTACTTGCTTTATTTTATTTTTCCTATAAATATATATTAAATTAATTATTATAGTAGTTATTAATATTTAATAAGCATATATTATAATTGTATTTTTATATGAAATTATCCATTCTATCATGTAAAGAATGTTAGGTTCTAAGACTTTAGGAATTAATGTATTAGAACTTTAATTTGTATTATGTTGGCAAACCATGATCAAAACATAGAGTCTAGGTTTAGGCTTGCTCAAAGTATGTTTATTTGTAAAATTGGAATCGAGTAATTGCAGAATTTATTAGCCTAAATCTGTAAGGCTCGATCGATCGAACCACGTGTAGATTTATTTTTCTGCATAATTCCAATTCAACCCAAACTCTACTTAAACGTATTGGGTTTCAAGTAAAACACTCCTATATATAAAGGAAATCCTAAAACGTTTTTATAAGTTTTTTTGAGAGAGAAAAGTGTGCCTCTTTTGTAGATCTAGGGTTTTGTACTCAAAAGCTCTCTAAGGCAAGGGAGTCAATACCGTACTGGAGGCTGTATCGGTTTGACCAGCGGTACGATATATTTCGGATACCGATCAATACCGGTGTACCGTTTCGGATTTACCGCTATTTTTTACTATTTTATATAATATACAAAGTTATATTTCTAATAACTCATTATATCACATTGGCAACTTTTTATATTTTTTTATGGAGTTATTAACTTTTACCACAACTCCTTATATGAAAAGTTGTGAGGGGTGAAAAAAATTGTGAGTGTATGATGTGGGTTCACATTTTCATCACTCACAACTCCTCACACGACAAATTATGACAAAAATTGTTTAAAATGTTGTAATATTAGCATTGTTCTGAATATAAATTTGTTGCAATACCATGACAATATGGCAATACACTTACATTATGTCACATCATTTGGACTCAAAAGCCAAAGCTGAAAAGAAGTGATGGAGAGCTCATCTTTTATTCAAAAATTAAAAGCTTTCAATATTTCCAATGGTTGGCAGCTAGTGTCAGTGTACTGTAGTCACGTGGAGAGCTTAGGAAACTTCAAAAACAAATACAAAATAAAGAAAGAGAAAGTGAGAAACCAGACCACATATATAACAAAGTTCAGCAAAAAAAAAAAAAAAAGAGAGGGAGGCAAATGGACCAACAGAGAAGAAGAAAAAAAAAGGTTCAGCAAAAAAAAAAGAGATGGAGACGGACAGACGGACAGAGAAGAAGAAGAAAAAAAGGAAAGAAGAAGAAGAAGAAGAAGAAGAAGAAGAAGAAGCAGAAGAAGAAGAAGCAGTTGCTTCACAGCACCACCCTTGCTTTGTGGTCATCTTCTTTCTTTTCTCCTTCTTCTCTGTTTTCTTTCCTTACAAATGAGACTTTTCGTGTTTCGTCCTGGTATCCATTTACCGGCCAAAACAGTCGGTACGCGGCCGGTACGGCTGGTATTTTTTCTGGTACGAAACAAGGGGGTCATCTATACCGGTGCACTGACTGGTACGGTATATACCAGTCGTACCGGCCGGTACGGTACGAAATTGACTTCTTTGCTCTAAGAACTTGGTTGCTCTTTATGCTGTGTGTGTGAATCTTTTGTGAGATCTAGAGGTGTTTGCCTTCACATACACTTAGGGTTTCCAATCTCAAGATTGAAGTCGAGAGCTTGGTGATCGATTTAGTTGCTATTTCAAGAGCTTAAGGATACATAAGCGGGAGTGCTTGTATTTGCTGGGAATCCAAGAAAGAAGTAGTTCGTGGGTTCGGAGCAGTCACGTGGTCGTGGTAGTAAGTTTCCTACTTGAGGTAGCAATAGGATGTTAGTGGTCTAAGTCACTATTGTGTAAACTTCAATTCTTTCATAGTGGATTCAGTTTTATCTTGAGGATAGCTAGGTTAAATCCTCCCCAGGTTTTTTACCGGTTTGGTTTTCCTAAGTTATCATATTGTTGTGTTCTTTATTTTCCACACTTTACAATAATATGATGTATGTGTGTTAACCTAAATTTGATAATTTGACTAAGTAATCACTTGGCTAATTACCTATGTTAATCTGGTTGTGGTTTTAAGGGGTCTAAAAACAAACAAAGAACATATGATAATATTCTAAGGGAGGTTTTAAATACATAATAGAATTTAATAATTGATAGAAGAGTTTCTTTGGATTTGGGAAAAATGAAATGTCGAGGTTCATTCTAATTGTAAGATGAATAGTACATATTTCCTTCAACAAATAGATTGTTGCAAGTCAAAGTGCAAGAAGTTATTGGAAATGAATAATAGAAATCATTGAGCTCAACGATAGGATCACGTGAAATTTGGTGGCTTAAAAGAAGTTTTTTGTGAAGATCAAAACTCATAGCCTTGACTTTGACCTATGCCGCTTTTTTGACAAATTTCTTTAGTCAGATATTTTTTTAGCTAAATTTGCTATTTATAATAATTTTTCCTTTGATCATGTATTTTTTCAAAATGAGATTGTATTTTTTTGGGATGTTTATTAGAATTCATCTATATTTATATGATATATAAAATGGAAGTATAACAATTAATTTTGCTACTATTTCATTGTGCTATAAATGTCATCCACCTATTTTCAATCTTTTATATTTCTTCTTATTCTTATCAATTTCTCACTTTATTGTTACACTTCCTCCAATCTTTTCCCATCTCTTTTACCTTTTTATCTCTCCACTATTCTCTATCTTATAATTTTTCTTCCTCCATCCATTCCTCTTCCTTTAATTTTGATTACTCTTCTTAATATCTGTTTTTTTTTTTTAATTTTTTTTTTAATGTTAATCTCTCTCTCTCTCTCTCTCTCTCTCTCTCTCTCTCATTTAATCCATATTTTTCTCTCACAAAATAAATGATTACACTCTCTCAATTATTTTTTTTTTTGATAGATTTTTTAATTCTTTTTTGCATCTCTACTTTAGGTTAATGAGTTTTTGTGTTCTTTAGATTTCTACTTTGGGTTGATTGCAATTTGACTTTGGGATTTCAAGTTGTTATCCTTTCTTCTTCTTCTTCTTCTTTATTTTTATTGTTAGATGTTATCCTGTTACATTATAAAGATAGTATATAATGATATAATTTTATTCTCTTACATATTATGCTTGGATAATGTGGCGTTTACAACTATACATTTAAAGATTCTTCTTCTCTTCATATTATTTTTATAAATTTATTATTCTTTCTTACATTTTCTCCGAAAATATGATTATCTTTTCTCTCTCTCTCTCTCTCTCTCTCTCTCTAAATTTCTTGCAACTCTACTTTAGGTAGATGATTTTTTTTTAATGTTTTTATTATTATTATTTTAATTTTATAGCTTTACCTTGGGTTGATATGTTTTGGTATTATGTTTTTTGAGTTCCCCATCACAAGGCCTTTCTCTCCCTCTTATCGATTTGGTTTGATTTTTGTTTGTTAATTATTTTAGAAGTTAAGAATTTGAGTTTATATCAAAACAAAATCTACATGGCTATGTATTTGAATGTGTTTATTACTTATTTGAGTAATATCAATTGTAATGAGTTTTGATTATTATGATAATTTTCCTAAGAGAATGAGAAACTTGAATAATAAATTTGAAATTTAAAAAATTTTATTGTTTAGAAAAAATTAGAAAAACATTATGCACTCTAATAGAAATTAGAAGAATATTATCAATCAAACACACCAAAAATAATAAAATGATATTGTAAGAGCTAGATTTGGATGCCTAAGCCCACTTAGATTAGTAGTGCTTTGCACTTCAACCCAAGCCTAGACAATAAAATTGTTTTTGTGTAGAGGTGGGAAGGCAATTACAATAGAGTTGCTACCTGAGCTTAGGGCTAATGAAGTGCTTCACAGATAAGGAAGAATGAATCAAGCAATTGTTGAAAAAAGTGCTCATTGGTCACTTTCGAGGAAAAGTTCTTATATATGTCTTACTCTAGTTTTATCAAGCAATACACTGTTCACTTTTCTATTTCTCCCAAAAAATCCCCCCCTTCCCTGTAGAGCTTCTTTCCCCTTATATATCCTCCTTCTTGGCATCCTGGCCCTCCACTTGTACGCCCCAAAACTCTTCCCTGAATACTTGTCCCATCAAGGCTTGCTGAAGGTGGTAGAAGGGGTTCCTCCCACTTGTTCAGATGTCATTTCTTCATTAATGCAATTGTTAAGGTTGTTATAGAGCATTCAATATAGGGGTGGAAGGTATACTGTCTCATGAAGCTTCCTCCCACCATGCCTCTCCTGAAATGCTATATCTCCCATTCGGGTGCTTATCATATACTAAGCACCTTCCCCATCTTCTTCTCGGGTAGACTAACTTCTTAGGTCAGATGCGCTTTACAAATGAATGGGTGTAGGACATCCCACTCCTTATTCTTCTCGGTCCTTGGACACCCTACAGATATATTTCTAGAGATAGACATATGAAAATACTTTTGAATTTTTTTAAATTTTTATATAGAATAAATTATACATTATATACTATATTACAAAATAATTATATATTCCCACACATTTTGTGGGTTTGTGACTAGTAATATTTAAATTCGTAATTTTCTCAATTTCACTCTTTTTTATTTTTGGCAATTTCCTATTTCTCTAACCTAATTTTGTGCTTAACCCGAATTAGGGATTTCTAAGATTTCTTATTAGTTATCCAAGGACTGTTTTGTTTTAAATTAGTGGCTGGGGCATTCAAAAATTTTAATAGAAAATTCAGTGAGGTTTTCTTTTATTCACTTTTGAGTGGATTCCAGATTTCCTTACGTGGATTTAAGGATTTATTCTTGATATAGACGTTATCTATTTCTTGTGGCGACCCATGGTGTCACTTGATATCCTATATATGTCAATGTCACCTCTCAATTCCGTGCTAACATGTATTAAGGTAGCATTGATGGTTTTTTCAAGAGAAAAACTGTGTAGGAATTGCAGTTGTACGTAGGGTGCATGAGATAATAAATTGCTGCTATGCCTTTGAAATGGGCACAGGCAGTGTGGAGCGCAGATTAGGTACAAGTATTAGCAGACTAATTAGAAGGTCTGCACTAAGCCAGAAAAATGCATTGAGATAGTTCTGCACCGTTGCAGAAGATAAAAAAATGTTTAGAGCTGCAGGCTCAGTGGTATTAGTTTTGAATACATTTTAGACGGTCTAAATCCTTTAATTTCTATATGCATTTCACCCAAGTAGTAACTAATAGGAGTAACTAATAAGATGGTGTATATACACTGATGATCTCTGTAATTCTGTTGTAGCTATGTCTACACTTATACCCCTAAAAGACTAATTAAGTTACAATTAGGACTCAACACACGCTGCACAACACACTCAAACAATCCCAATCCAATTGGATTGGCACAATTTGGGGTATCACGAAATGTTGGGTTCTAAACTTCTTCTGTGAATTAAACAATTCAACTAACAATTTTAATCAGTCACCAAAAATTATAATCATCAAAATCGCTAAGTCAAAATATCAATTACACACAAAAACACATAAGTTTATGTGGAAAACATTTTTTTCTTTGAATGGAAAAATATCTCGGAATAAACTTTGAATTAATCCACTATTATAAAATCACTTATAATATTTTTTTGCAAGAACTCCCAAATTTATATCCCTTATATATGTCTCACAGCTAATTTTTTTTTTCTTTACTCTCACAAATACTATGCTCATTGCAGTTTTTTCTTCCTTTCTCGGAAACTATTTTTCTTTTTACTATGCTCACATTGCAGCATCATCTCTTTCCAATTTCTTCACTTCACAACATGAATCAAAGTCTCATAGATTCTTCCTGATTTGTGTGCTTTTTAAAACTTTTGCAGAGAAAAATTAAACATTGTTGTCTCCCTCCTTATGTTATCTTTTAAGCAAAAATCCTTTTTTTTTTTTTTTTTTTCACACCCAATTCTATTATTTTTCTTCTCTGTCTCTTGGGCCAAAACCATCAAAATTTTTGTAGCATTGTCTATTTATAAAACTCAATTCTTATTCCATGGTGGATGATGAATACATTAATTCTTTAATAAGGAATATGCTTTCTTTTCACTCTAAGGAATAGCATTTTCTTCCATACCAAAGACAACCAAAAAGAACCAAATAAATTTTCATTTTTCGGGAAGGAAACCCGGTAAACTTACCAAGTCATAATTAAAATTTAAGGCAATTTCTCAACATAATAGCTGGGGTGGCATCCAGCTAGCAGAAGAGGTTCATAATTAAGGGTTGAGTTTCTTCCACTATGTGGCCGAAGAGTTGAAATAAATTATAGTCTATTATATTACCTCGATTTCTATGGCATTCAAGATCTTATGATATGGGTTCACTGCAAATAAATGAGGAGAAATGGATAAAGAAGTTTTTTTTTTTTTTTTTTGTTTTTGCTTTATTTTTTTGTTTTTGTTTTGGGATAAAGGGAAATGGATAAAGGAGCCAATACGACATGCAATCAATATAGTGCATGCATCATAATCCTATGATGGATTCACTCCACCGTTAAATCTTATTAGATGAAAAAACACCTTCCTATGATTTGACATACAATCTAATCTAGGTTTGCTGGTGGAAAAGACATTACAAGAAGCTAATAATACGACACTCAAATAGGGCTCGTATATTTGAGAAGATTTACCTAACTCTAACCTCTTATATTGTTCTCCAAAAAGAGAATGATGAATAAGAAAGGTAAATTCTTAAGCATTTTCTCTTTTCTACATTGTTCATATGTAAGAACCAAGCCTAAGTGTTAAGTACAGTGATTACACAAAACAAATATCATTGACTTTACATTTATGATATAGGACCCAATGTCATTTACCTTATTGTGTCTAGATATGCTTCCAAACTATTTGGGTTTTTAACACATTAATATTTTAATTAATCAAATTTCTACCTATAATGTGAAAATTAACAAATTAAAAAGGTTTGAAATAAGGCCATTTAAATAATTTTCTTATTTGGCCAATAAGTTTTGGCCCAAATTGCACTTCCTCCTCTCATAATGGGTGAAGGGTAAGGTCATGGATTCAAAACCTATCTAGTGCCTGTGTAATTTAACAAATAAAAATAAAACTATGATATTAAGTTATCGACTCCTAATAGTCACACTATGAGAGAAAAGTTTTTAGTGCTGTTGTTATATTTAGTGCTACCATGGTACAAGTGCGTGTACATGATTAAGAAGAGAGGTCACTTCATACAAAGATATATTAGATTAGAATTGTCTCCAAAATTCCTCTCAGGAATTTGCTTTTAGGGACAATGGTCCTTACAGTCATGCCACTAGAATGACAGAAAAGACTTCTTGCCTGGTGGAATAATATATATACATATATACGAGTTCTCAAGATAGGGACATTGATTCTCTACTGATCATTACTCACAACATGTCATGTCAAATTGTCAACAATTATGAAGAAACTTAGAAGAAACATGTAAAGCTATTGGTAATTAATGAGTCACAGCTTATCCACATGATAATGCTAGTCCACAACAATTGGTTGGGTGTTCAAATATGCCATTTTTCTGGAAGTACTTCAGGCCATTAAGAAAATTATTATCTTCACAGATAGTGAAGGTAATCAAAAGTATCTACTATAGACAACTTATCCTGGTTCTTGTGTTATGAGCAATCGTGTTATAAGCCCTGGTTTTCACTTTCAATTGATATTTAGGGTTTATGATTTATATTAGATGTCTTCAGAAACGTCCCATTTAAACCCTAATTTGATTATTAAAAAAAAGAAAACATTTAAACCCTAATTTCAACTGTACATTCAGGTTAATTTTGTTGCTTCACCTGCGTTTCTCCTTGTTCTGAAAGTTCAGAATTGATATATCAAGTAATTTGGTTTCTTTGTTGGTAGTGCAAAAAATTCAGCATGAAACTGCAAAAATTTAATTTGAACAAAACAAACGAAATACGTAAATAAATGTTTCACAAGTAATTCACCACCATATATGCCATAAGTCTACAAAGATTACATAGGTGAACACATGAGAAAGTATCTTTTGTAACAGCTATATCAAGTCATTTATGTGCTAATTATGTGAGAGATTGGCGGGATCAATTTTAACAAAAGTGTATCAAATTGAATCACATGACATTCAATAACTGAATTGTTACATATATAATTGTTTGGTATAACTATTACAAGAGATACTTTTTCATGGTAACGGAAGTTTAAAATGAGAACAAACAATAACCATGTAAGAGAAATCTGCTTTACAACAAGATTGAAAAAAAATATTACCAAAAAACAATTTCTATAAAGGTGTGAGAGAGTACAATACCATGATATATGTTCAAACTCAGGAGAGTTTTTGAGTAGCTTTTGGTGCTGTATTCAAACACAGAAGAATTTTTGAGTAGCTGTTGGTGCTGATGGGTCCTGAGGCTCTGGCCCAAGTCTAAGTTCAAGGTCTATCCCAGAACCTGACGAGGCATGAGTAGTACTAGTGGTTGACAAATCCTTTTCAATATTCGAATGAAGTCGACTGCCTCGCTTATGATCTTTTTGTGAAGAAGTTTCCACAAACAGTGGAAGTTGCTGAACTTGATCATAATATTCATCATCAACATGGGTTTCATCCCTATCACCTTGTTGACTAGCTAGCATCCAAGGCAATTTCTTTGTGTTTCTTTCGTCACTACTAGGCTTGGTTTCCAAAGGCCATGAAGAATTCCTTGGTAGTGTAGAATTCGAGGATGGTTGGCTTTTATTAGTCACCACTCGCTTGAGCACAGCCTTTTCTTTTCTGTGGATATTCATGTGCCCTCCTAAAGCTTGTGCATTAGAAAAACCTCTCTTGCAAAAGGTACAATCATAGGATCTTGCTTGGCTTGCACCTTGGTGATCATCTGAGTTCACCTGCTCGGAATTTTCTAGGTTTGGTTGATCAGACTCCATGTTAGAAGCAATCAAATACACAGAGAGAGAGAGAGAGAGAGAGAGAGAGAGAGAAAGTATAGTGATCTATTTCTAGTCCTATACTGCTTGTTATTTTTGTCGCCAGTCTTTGTCAAACTGGCTGGTAGCGCGATGATGATTTCGTTGGAGTACGAGGCCTGCTTCTAGATTTATGATCTGTAACTTCCTGGAAGTTCTACAATATAATATAAATTTTCAGCCAAAGGACAAATAGCCTCAAACTTGGTCATGGTAGAATTAGACTACACACGTTTATGTGAATATATATACTACCATTTAACTTATTTATGGTAAGGATATGATGGAAGATAAAAGAATGGTGGCAAAAGGAGAGAATGAAAAGGATATTAGATTTTCATAGTATGTGTTTGATCAAAGGGATAGTTAAGTAATAGGATGAAAAATGTTTATATACATTATTTGTTTGATTGCGAGGAAAAATGAAATAAAACATAATGTACTTTGCATCAGTTTATTATTATGTCCTTACTATGTATAAGAATCCTTTTTTTTTTTTTTTTAATTATTATTATTATTATGATTTAATTAACAAATGAATTTTCACAAGCATATTTCATATTTGTTATGACTTGTTGTAAGTCTAGTTAAAACTGATACCATTTTAGTTTATCATGCCTATTCAATGATTTCTTATTTTATACTTTATTTAGAAACTCGAAATTTGATTTTTGCATAATATTACTACTATATTATAAATTTTAATCTTGTTATAGGTATCAAAACAAACATTAAAAAAAAAAAAACCAAAACAATAAAATAAGATAATAACAAGAGGGGTAAAATAGTGAGATCAGTACACCTTAACTTTTCCCCCAACCATCTCATCCAATTTTGGGGGAGGGGTTTTGGTGGGTCCGGTGAAAATGTTACCCATCCCCCTTTCCTTTCTCCCTCTTCTTTGATCCAATCAAACGGAAGAAAACTTCAACCCCATTTTTCCACTCTTCTTTTTCAAACCTTTCAATCCTTTTCTTTTATGGTAACAAAGTCAAAAACTAGAAGAGAATTTCTCTAGTGGAAAAATTATTAGAGGGAATAGAGAAATTATATGGTGTGGAAAAATTATTAGATGGAATAGAGAAATTATATGGTGCTCATGGTGAACCATGACACTCTTACCTAGTTGAGTGATGTGGTCACTATTCTACTAAAACACTTTCATCTGTTTAAATTAGTTGAGTCAGATTAGATTAAAAAAAGAAAAAAAAAAGAAAAAAAAGAAAAAAAAGAAAGAGGAGTTTATAGATTAAGGGAAAATATACCTTGTTATGGGTATATGAGTCCTCTCTCTCACAGCTGGTGGGTCCCAAACAACTGTGAGAGAGGGGACTCATATACCCATAACAGGTTATACCTTCTCGTAGATTAACTTTCAAAACCATTGTAAGCATACCCCAATAACTTAGTAGACAACTCATGGACTTTATTACAGCAACTCTAGCTAAAACCTCTGGATTTCTTTTAAATGATATGTTTGCTACACGTTGGAATCTCTAGGATACCAATGCAAGATGGTGAGCAAGGAACTTTGTGGTTTCAAATAAAATAAAATTCTTTATGTTCTTGGTTACATATATGTCACGAGGGTGAAAATCCAAGAAGTAGATCAATATCAAGATCATACCATGAGAGTGTGTTTAAGGATAAGCAAAGCTCTATTCAAGAATGACTCTCCAGTTTTTATCAATGGTGTTGGATCATATATTAACCTCGTTTAACTAATTCAATTATCCAAATTGATTAATTAGGTCAAATTACATACAAATTGTGGAGGCACACACAAATCACCAAATAAAATAAAGTGCAACGGAAATTAAATTTGACACGATGATTTGTTTACTAATGAGGAAAACCTTTCACAAGGAAAAAACCCCATTGGCTGATTTTCAGGTCACCACTCCCAATAATAACTAATTAAGAATCAAGCGGTTATAGATCCAAGGAATCTTACCACTACTCTGGACTATCCCGAAGTAACAACCTACAGTTGGACCTTTACACTAATCCCCAATTGAACTTGATCTTGTAGAGACTTCTTCCTTTGTACAGATTCCAGTACATGACTAACTTCCCAGCAACTGATGTTTTGTTGTTTGATTGGATTCATTGATTGTGTGTTGCACGGATGTGTGTTGAGTCTAACACCATGTGTTTACTAGGTGTATCTTGAGTTTATAAGTGATTACAAGGAACTCAAACATAGATGTGACTAGCATTTTCCCTGTATTGTTAAAAATGGTATTGGAGTAAACTTGGTAATGCTATTTGACTCAGGGGCATCAACAGAATGTGGGCCCAGATATATACATCAAAAATTTAAGTAAGGGAGATTGTGATATCTCAAATTGTGTGTCTTTGATTGGATTGGATTGTTTGGAATGTGTTGTGTGGACATGTGCTAAGTCTCACATTGGGTGTTTACTAAGTGGATCTTAAGTTTGAGTACTTATGAGGAACCTTAATTGCAACTTGACTAGTCCTTTTGGGGTATTAGTGCATATTTGGCAAGTGCTTTCATTGGATTGTTATAGTTAGAGAGAGGGATTTGATCAAAAGAAGAATAGACAATGGAGAGATGCTGCAGTGGTCATTTTTTTGCCACTTAAGCTATTGATATGTCTTTTTTGAGAAGTGCTATGTTCACAATATTTTCACAACAAATTATAGATAGTAAGTAATTATTGGTTCTAATTTGAAACCTACCATTGATATTACTTTTTTTTCCCACCAATAACAACTTTGTAATAACCTCCCACTTAGAATTTGTTGTGAAAATATTGTGGATATAACATTTCTCGCATTTTTTAGGCCGGCTACACAATTTTTTTTTTTAATTGAGCCACTTAAAATGATGCATCATCATTTTCTACTAAAAAACTACTATAGGATAATGTGAGAGGCTAGAAAATTAGGGCCTCTCAAAAAAGAGATTGGGGTGCTTTTAAGGGCACCTCTCTTTTTGGGTAAGTGTTGTGGAGTTGCCACTAATTTTTTATACAAAAAAAATAATAAAAAATAAATACAAATTACATGTTCAAAATACTTTGAATGTCATTGATTGAATAAAGAAAAATACAATTTTGGTAAATTAACCTTACAAGGCTTTGGTTCCTAGTTACAATCTATGCAAAAGAATACAAAACTTTGGTCCTAGTTACAATCTACCAAAATTAAAAGACAAAACACTAATCTACCTATCCAAAAATCCTAAGCTTGGGGGTTAGGTTACGGAATGAGAAAGTGTTAGGCACTCATTCCATCTAGATAGAGTCTAGTCTTCTAGACTCTAATGACCAATATACTCTTTTTGAATGATGTTGCATGATATGTTATAATGCACATGACAAACACTTGACAAAAATTAACTTAAATAAATTTGCCTTATGGATATGTCCTCTTTTTAAAGACAATTCAGATCTGTCTTAGAAATTAAAATAATAAGACTTGGTTTGTAAAAAAACAGATCTATTTTTGTAAAGGGTAAAAAGCAAGATTTTATCAAGAAAAATCAGATATGTTTTTTATAAAAAAAAATAAAAAAGAGATTTTGAAAAAAAATCAAATCTAATTTGTGTAAAGTAAAAAAAAATGATTTTGATTTGTAAAAAATTAGATCTATTGTTGGACACAAATAAAAAATACTTTTGAAAGAGGATCCACATTCATGAGACAAATTTATTATGCATACATCACATATTAAAAAACTTTGACCTAACTTTCAACCCCTTCTTTTGAATTTCAAAATCTGCAATTTTTTAACAAAGAAAACTTTTCAGAAAAAAACCAGATTTGTTTTTAATGAAAATACAAACTAGTTTTGTATTTAGGAAAAAAATCAGATCTGTATTTAATGGAAATGTAGATTAGTTTTGGGTTTTGAAAAAAAATCAGATCTGTATTTAATGAAAATACAGATCTTTTTTGGGTTTTGAAAAAAAAATATCAAATCTGTATTTAATGAAAATGCAGATAAGTTTTGAATCTTCATAAATAGCCATTGCAGATTTTGAAGTCAAAAAGAAAGAATTGAAATAAACAATCATCTACAATATCTAAGCATGGCAATTATATATTAAGAACAAGACATCATAAAACATACTAAACCTATTCATGCATCAAACAAAAACATACTAATTAATGGAAGAAGAAAAGAAAGAGAACATAATACCTATTGCATGAGCGTCCTCTTCTAATGAAAGAATATTTTAGAAATTTAAAATACTTTGCTTACAAAAAAAGAAGTTCTTAAAGCAAAAGCCTCTAGAACGTCTTTAACGTAAGGGGAACAGAAAAGTCAGAAAATAAGAACCCCTAATTCTGATTTTTTTCCCTTTATTTATAGAGGTTGGGATGCTTAAAAAAAAAGTTGAATAAGATCAAATACAAATTAGAACGTGTCCTTATCTCTAAAAATCCAAAAAAGATAGGCTTTATCTCAATCAGGATGTCCCTGGGCTGGGACGAAAGTTTGGGCCAATCGATACTCTAAGAGTGCTGAATGGCACTCTTGGGTGCCAGGTCTACGTTTGAGTTTTGGTCTAATTTGGACTCCATTTTTGAGGATTTTTTAGTCGGGAATTGCAGCTAGACGTGTTTTTAATCCATATTTTAAAAATTAATCCCTTTTTCTTGATATTTAGGTCTTTAAGGTGATAATTATCTTGTAGATAAATATTCCAAAAAAAAACTTGATTATCCACAATCTCTTTGTTATCTGATTATCCACTTTATTCCCATGCAAGTAGGCTTACTTTTGACACTAACCAACAACCAATCACAAAATTATTTAATTAATTTTAATTGTCTAACCAATTAGAATTAATTTAAATTAATCATGCGTGCTCGACTCCACCCAAACAAAATGCATGTAGATCGTGAAAACTTGATCATGTGATATCTTTTAATCTGACAATCTGATTTGAAAATCGGACATATCTCACGATCATTAGAATCTCAAGATCATTTTTATGATATGCAACGAATGAATTAATCCATGTAATGCAATTCTAAATTTTGGGTATATGAATTGTCACTCTAGCCATTTTCTAAGATTAAATTATAGGTGCAAATCGAGTGTCTACAGACAACATTACAATAGGTTGACATAACTAATGATTAAGTTGACACAATTAATTTTCTGAGAACAACATTAAAAAAAAAAAAGAAAAAAAAGGAGAGATTTTCTGTGAACTAAAATGAAACTGGTACTAAAATTCGCCTAAAAAGTGCTTTTTGCCTATAGGATAAAAATCATAAAATACAATTACAATGAAGGAACTATCTGTCCCTTTCCTGTCCTGCACTTATTTTTCTTTCTGAATAATTTTTCCTTTTGTTGCCCTTTTTGAATAAAATAAAGACTACACAATGAAGGTATATTATATATTGAAAAACTAAAAATTTCAATCCTTTTCCTATTAATTCTTTTTTTTCTTCCTCAATAAGGCAAGGAGTTTTAGTACTCTCTCTCTCTCTCTCTCTCTCCGCTTTCAAAGTTTCAAATACCAGTTCTCCACTTCACAGCTCTTACTCTTTGAAACAATTAAAAGGATAGGAGTTGAAGGTCATAAAATCAGATTGGCTAGTAATTGAAAATGAGGATTCCATATGGGGTTCATAATTTTATAAATTATCATTTGATTTAGAGGGGATAGATACATTGAGTGTGGGTATGGATACCGTTTATTTTGCTGAAAATTAAAAACTAAAAACAATAAAAAAATAATTTTCAGATTACTGTTCACACCAAAAATACTGTTCATTTACCTATTTGTATTGTTCATTTGTCTATTTGCACTATTCATATCTCATGAACAATACGATAGGCATTGGTTCAAAAAAAAAAAAAAAAGCAAAAACGCGTCTACGTGAAAATGCAAATGCAATCTAAACACTCTTTTAATGTAATTGATATTTTTCTGTTTAGCTAAGAGGCCTGAGATAGTTTTGCTTTTATATATATATATATATATATATATATATTAATATCTTAAAAAGATGACACCAATTTGTCGAAGGTTGATTAGACTGCATATATTTTCTTAAATTACTCGATGGGGATAGATTGCAATTACGGGTACTCATAAATTAATACAATGGATGATTTCTATTATTATTTATTATTTTTAGATAAGTGAATGAAGTAGATGTGTGAGTGGTTTCAATTCGTAACTTACACTAAAAGATTATTTTCAAGTATTAAAGAAAGAGTACTGGCTAGTCTGTTTCTGATATTGAAACTTATCAGTTAGCAGTTTAGCACCACCTTTTTTCTTAATTCCTTGATATTCTCCTTTCAATGGCTGGAATTATTAAAATGTAATGCAATATAGTTATATATAATTTTTTACTTAAGCCATGTATAGTATGGGTATAATTCCAGTATATAATATATTAAAGTCGAACCAAATCAAAATTAAAATTAAAATTAACTTTTAATTGTTGTCTAATTTTGTGCAAGGTATCATTCTTTTTTGTTTTTTTTTTTTTTTTTTAAATTAAAATTTTGGTGCCAATTGATCCATTCATAATACTTGGCTCAAAAGTGAGATAACTACCCCACTCACTTATGTAAAACCACCTCATCATCACTACTCTTGAATATTTTTGAGTAAGCATGAGTTATAACCTAGAAATACATTAAAATAAAAGCACAACCGGAATCTAATTTAACTTCTAACTACCTATCAAAAAAAATCTTCTAATTATAGTCTAATTGGCATCAAGTTTCAATTAATTAATTTTTTTAAAAATTGTTTCCAAATTACTCATTCATAATATTCAATATGAAAGTGAAGTTAACCATTTCACTCATTTAGGTAAAACCACACTGGAGACTTAAACCCCGGCCTTTGCTCTCACACTTCACAAGTACTTATACTTGTGGAGGGATCATCGCACCGAAGGTGTGCAATGATGCCCAGATCTTCAATTACTATACATATATATCTTACGCATTTAAATATACATCCTCAATTAATTGTTAATCAGAAACGCAAAAGTCGTAAAATTTTTCTTAAAATAACTTCAAATTTTTTTAAGATACTTTAGTAATCAAGGTATGACAATGCTTAATTTTCTGATATGGTCTTACACTTACTGGATCGCCTTCTTTGTTTTTGAAACATAATCATCTCAGAGGTTGATTAATTCCAACGTTCCCATTCAACGTTTCTTTGCCAACGTAACTTTGGCCATTTTTGTAACGATGACAGTATATATTATAAACAATATAAGTACGAATTGACAGCCAAATCCTAGGTAAGAGTTATCCCCGACAGATGGTTTCTTGGTTGTTTACAACTTAGTTTTCCAGCTGGTACCATGTAGCTCTAGATCTCTGCATGCTATGTGGAAGCTCAAGATAAATAATTAAGATGTCATCCATGAGCTAATTTTATTGGGAAAATGTTGGTATCGGCATTTACCTATGGAAAAAAGAAAAAAAAGAAAAAGAAAAAAGGAACCTAGATCTGACGATTAAAGACAGGGACGGAACCAGGATTCGAAGTTGGGGGGGCAAAGTATAAACACAAAAAAGTATATGAAAATCAAAATTAACATCTACTCAAGCTTTGTTGAATTCCATCCCATTTATTAACATTATAATCTCATATTTTTACAATTTGGATTGATACTGATATAATTGGTGGTAATTTTTTGGAATTTTGTTTGAAATTTTCATGAATTGGGACATCAACACTAAAGGCAATGCTGCATTATCAACTTCAAATTATTTGTAATTTTTTCTCTTTAAAAAAATCAAATATTATAGATAATTTTTCCATCATCAACCATTCTGTTAGAAATACTGGAAGATTGTATTGTATTTCATAATGAGAGAATATACATCAGAGCCTTATATAGGAGGCGTAAGTGTGCGGTACAAGTAAAGTGTAGTACAAGTACAAGTGTGCTATACAAGAAAGGTAATTGGGCCTAAAGCCCATAATATAATATAATATACATTAACAGCCCCCCTCAAACTCAAGGTGGATGTGAGACCAACTTGAGGTTGTCAACTAAATCACGAGTGCGTCTCTTAGGAAGTGACTTGGTGAAGATATCTGCAAGTTGATCTTTGGAGGAGACGGAGAAGAGCTTAAGAGCACCATGGACAAGATGATAACGGATAAAATGACAATCAATCTCGATGTGTTTAGTCCGTTCATGAAAGACATCATTGTGAGCAATATGAATGGCACTTTGGTTGTCACAATAAAGGGGAGTAGCAGAGGAGGTGGACACACCCAAATCCTTAAGAAGCCATCGTAGCCAAAGGAACTCAGATGTGGTATCAGCAAGGGCACGATATTCTGCTTCAGTACTAGAGCGGGCCACAAAAGTTTGTTTCTTACTTCGCCAAGAAATCAAAGAAGAACCAAGGAGAAAGCAATAACCTGTAGTGGACCTGCGATCAGTGGGATCCCCTGCCCAATCAGCATCAGAAAATGCACGAAGTACAAGAGGAGACTGAGCTGAGTAGAAAAGGCCATGGAAGAGAGTGCCCTTCAGATATCGAAGAATGCGCAGAACAGCAGCATAGTGAGTAGATCGTGGAGCAGACAGATACTGGCTCACCTGATGAACAGCATAGGAGATGTCTGGACGAGTAACTGTGAGATAAACTAGGCTGCCAACCAATCGTCTGTAAAGAGAAGGATTAGACAATGGTTTCCCCCCCGAGGGTGTCAAATGCGCATTAAGTTCAACCGGAGTGTCAACAGTCTTGCTGTCAGTGAGTCCAGCTCGAGATAAAAGGTCAGAAGCATACTTGGCTTGAGTAATATAAAGACCATCTGTGGAATGAGTAATTTCAAGACCCAAGAAATAACTGAGATGTCCAAGATCTTTCATCTCAAATTGCTGACTGAGAAAATCCTTGAGTTCTTGAATGCCACTGAGGTCATCACCAGTTATGATCATATCATCCACATATAGAAGAAGCAAAATGGTGCCTTTATCAGTACGACGAAGAAATAAGGCAGAATCATACGGACTGGCAGTGTAACCCAAGCGAAAGATAGTGGAGCTGAACTTGGCAAACCAAGCTCGTGGAGCTTGTTTAAGACCATAAAGTGCACGTCGAAGATGACAAACCTTGTTTGAGTCAACAGAGAGACCAGGAGGAGGTTGCATATAGACTGCTTCACTCAAATCCCCATTAAGGAAAGCATTTTTAACATCCATCTGAAAAAGATTCCATTTACTAGCAGCAGCAACAGCTAAGAGGGCACGAACAGATGAGATACGAGCAACTGGAGCAAAAGTCTCTTCATAATCAATCCCATACTCCTGTGTAAAACCTTTTGCAACAAGACGAGCCTTGTAGCGCTCAATGGACCCATCAGAGCGAGTCTTGATCTTATAGATCCACTTACAACCAACCACAGACTGTCCAGGAGGGAGAGTGACCAGATCCCAGGTATGGTTTTTGGTTAATGCATCAAGTTCCTCTTTCATTGCAATCTGCCATAAAGGGTCAGTGGAGGCCTCACGATAGGTTTGAGGCTCGTGAAGTGTAGCAAAGGTAGTGTAACAATGATAGTCAAGTAAATGTGTAGGAATGGATCTTACCCGGGTTGAGTGGCGATGTGGAATGTCTTGTGGAGGATCTTTAGGCGGAGCAGGAGCAGGGGACCCAGGCTCAAGGTGGGGTAGCTCGTCATCAACCTGTTCATCTTCAACCTGTCTAGGAGAAGCATCAAAAATATCTAGAGAGAAGTCCAAAGAAGGATCAAAAGTATTTGTAGAAGGAACAAGAGACTCGTCTGGAAAGATTTCTAAAACAGAGGAGTTAGTCAAGGAAGAACGAAAGTGAGAGAGCTCAACAAATAATCGGTGTTCCCAAAAGACAACATTACGAGAAACACGAAGACGATGAGAGACAGGATCATAACACCTATACCCCTTTTGAGTTTCGCCATAACCAAGGAAACAACAAAGTCTAGATCGAGGCTCAAGTTTGTTGTGCTCATGAGGCTGAAGAAGAACGAAACAAGCAGATTCAAAGGATCGAAGGTGATGATAATCAGGAGGTGACCCAAAGAGACGCTCATACGGAGTCTGATTATGAATGACAGCACTTGGAATGCGATTAATCGCATGAACAGCATTAAGAGTAGCTTCACCCCAAAATGGGGCAGGAACTTTGGCAGAAAGAAGAAGAGCACGAACAGTGTCAAGAATATGACGAAGTTTTCTTTCGGCTCGACCATTTTGCTGAGAGGTACCTGGACAAGTTAGATGATGCACAGTGCCATAGGAATGTAACAAAGCTTGAAAAGCATATTGAGTATATTCAAGAGAATTATCAGAACGAAAAGTTTTGATACGTTTGGAGAATTGGGTTTCAACCATTTTGGCAAAGTTGCTGTATATTGGTAAAATTTCAGAATGAGATTTCATAGGAAATATCCAACTATAACGAGAATAATCATCAATAAAGACAACAAAATATCGAGATCCACCAATACTAGCAACAGAAGAAGGTCCCCAAACATCAGAATGAATTAACTCAAAAATACTATTAGAAATGGATTCACTGTTATTAAAAGGCAAAGCTGGTTGTTTTCCTAACTGACATGAAGTACAATCAAAATTGTCTTTGGACACAGAACCCAACAGACCCCTAGAAGCTAACTGTTGTACCCGAGAAGATGATGCATGACCAAGACGAGAATGCCAAAGTGCAAGAGATGGTAAGGAAGAAACTGCAGCAGCAGCAGCAGCAACAGAAACAGGAGCAACAGGTGGAAGATGAAGATTGTCCACGGGAAACATACGCCCAACTCTAGGGCCGGTCCCAAGCTCTTGTCCCGTCCTCGGATCCTGCACAATACACCCAGAATAGTAAAAAATAAGGCGATAACCTAATTCAGCTAATTGTCCCACAGAGCACAAATTATAGGATAGGTCAAGTACATGGAAGACTCCAGGAACAGAAAGGTTAGAGGTTGAAACAAAACCTAAACTATTTCCATGCATGGTGGAACCATCAGCTATATGAATATTTAGAGGATGTGGTGCAGGGTCAAGTTTGGAGAATAAGGATGAGTGAGGTGTCATGTGATTGCAGCAGGCAGAATCAAAAAGCCAAGTTTGAGACTTACCGGGTAGAACAGATAGGGCAGTGGAAAGAGATGCATTACCAGCCATACGAACAGCCTGAGCTATGATCTCCTGTAGTTCAGTGGGGGAGAGGTTGATAGTGGATCCAGAAGACTGGGACTCAGCTGAGGTGGAAGCCATTGGGGGAGTAGGCTCAGTATTAGCAACAGCAGCAGTAGATTTGTTGCGACGGAAACAAGTCTCAATGGTGTGGCCAGAACGCTTGCAATAGTTGCAGACTTTTTTGTTGGACTGCTTGCGACGATTGTGAGAGCCAGAGGAATCACTTGATTGCTGAGGTTGCTCTATGAGTGGAGTAGATGGAGTAATAGCCAAAACATTGAGCTTATTCTGGGCTTGAAGGGTTGCAAGACGAGCTTCTTCTCTAACTAACTCATTCACAGCAGTATCAAGAGAGGGAGCAGGACTGCGATTTAGAAGCTGACCTCGAATGGGCTCAAAGTCCTTGTGAAGTGACATCAGGAATTCATAGAGGCGAAATTCATCTCTGATGGAAGCATATTGCTGAGCATCCTTTGAGCATGCCCAAGTTGGATCAGAAAGGTCAATTTGGTCCCAAATGTAGCGAAGCTGATCATAATAGTCATTGATGGATTGCCCTGGTTCTTGCCTGAGTTGATGCAATTCAACCACTAATTGATATTTCATGGATCCATGAGTAGTGGAGTACCTTTTGGCCAACATATCCCATGCAGATTTTGCATCATCAAAGCTGCCCAACAGATTGGAAATAGAGGGAATGGAAGTGTTCCGAATCCATGTGAGGATCATGTGGTTATGACTATCCCATTCAATCATGCGACCAAGAAAAACAGCATCTTCTTCACTTGCTCCCTTGACAGGAATAGTCATTGCACCAGTACAATAATGCCAGTGCATGCGATCCTTAAGAAAACTGCGCATAGCTTGAGACCAAGATAAGTAATTTTTATTCCCCTCCAATACAGTATTGATGGGGCGAGGAACAAAATTATCCTTTTTATCCATTTAGAGACACAATATGCAAAAACAAACAGCAGAAATGAAATCTACGCGAAAAACTGGGTAAGGAGAACCTGGACTGAAAAAGTCAACCCTGGAAAAGTCAACGGTCAACGGTCAACGGCCAGTCAAAGTCAACGGTCAACCTGAAGTCAACGGTCAAATCCAGATTCAGAAGGTGACGTCAGCGGATGACGCAAGCAGTGACGTCAGCAAGCTGTTAGGGCTGACGTCATCGATGACGTCAGCGAGGTTGTTGAGGCGCGTGGAGGCGTGTGGAGGCGCGTAACGGCGCGTGGAGGCGCGTGAAAAGAAGCTGTGGCGCGTGTGGCGCGTGATCGGCGGCACAACAACTTTGAACGGCGCGTGGGGGCGCGTGCAGTCTCCGATGGCGACGAGGCTTCCACGAGTGTGTAGATCGGCGCTGGACGATCTCAGTGGTACCTTCAAAATCGTAATCGGAGCAATAATTGCAGCGGAGCAGTGGTCTGTGCAGTGTGAAACTCCTTAACGACGGCGGCTGCAGGTCCGGAACCCAAGGACGACGGCTGGATGATGTCGGAAGTTCAACGCCGAGAGGCTGCAGCGGCAGTGTGATGGCGGAAGCGTTGTTAAAAAGAAAGCCACACTAATGAAGACAAGACTGCTAAGAAAAGGTCAGAGCAGTGGCTCTGATACCATGTTAGAAATACTGGAAGATTGTATTGTATTTCATAATGAGGGAATATACATCAGAGCCTTATATAGGAGGCGTAAGTGTGCGGTACAAGTAAAGTGTAGTACAAGTACAAGTGTAGTACAAGTACAAGTGTGCTATACAAGAAAGGTAATTGGGCCTAAAGCCCATAATATAATATAATATACATTAACACATTCAAATAAAAGTTTCATTATTTCCATATTATATAGCTCTATAGTTTCAAAATTTAGTCCAAAAAATAAACCAAACAAACATACCTCGCTACAACAACATTAATGTTAATAAATTATTTTCTAAAAATAGTTAATAACTCATAAAATAAATCAACAAACAAGCATTATCAATTAATAACATTTATTACTAACCACTACACGCATTTCATTCATAGTTCCCAGTCCCATAGGCTTTACTTTTTTATTGCCATTTTCTAGTTTTTTTATTCTTTTTATTTTTTTATTTATTTTTTATCTCATTTGTCCTTATTTGACCATCTTTTTTTTCAAATTCAAGAGTCAAGGATGACTTCTTAAATTAAGTACAAATGATGACATCTTAAATTAAGTACACAATATAGGGGGGGCATTGGCCCCCCTCTGCCCCAACGTGGGTCCGTCCCTGATTAAAGATATATATATATATATATATATATTTATATAAATGGAGGCTAAAGAAGCTTGCTTCTAAATAACTTAGATACAACGTAAGAATTGGTGAGAAATGAGTCTGATACTATGTAAAAAAAAAAAAAAACCGTAACTTTAATACCATGAGAAAATATTTAAAAAAAAAAAAATATATATATATATATATATAGAGAGAGAGAGAGAGAGAGAGAGAGAGAGATTAAATTGGTTTGGCCTTAGTGGCTTAAATCTATAATAAATAATTCTTGATGGTTACATTTTTATTATGGCGAAAACTACATTTTCATGCGATTTCCATTTTGGTCCTAACTTTTTTTTTTCCATTACTTTTAGTCCTTATCCTAGAAAATGCGTCTCATTTTTGTCCCTGCCGTTACATCAGACACGGAAATTACACAAGTAGCAAACGGAATGCACTGTTGGCACACTAAAAGCTGACATGACCATTAAAATAATAATAAAAAATGTCATTTGGCATTAAAAAATGTCATGTCATCTTTTAAAAACAAAAAATTAATTTATGAATTTTAACTAAATGAAAAAAAAGGAAAAAACAGAAATAAAAACAAAAAATCTTGAGGAAGGACAGATAAGAACAAAAACCTAGAAAATTTCAAGCACAAACCTAGAAAATCAAACATAAGAACACAAGAAAATCAAACCCAGAACACACGAGCACAAACCCAATTAGATATGTATGAAAACACAAAGACATTCATCAATTACTTAGTCGATTCTTTCACATTCTCATTACAAACACAAAGACCTTCAAAGATTCAAATCACAAAGACTTTCAACAAACACAAAGACCTTACACACCTTCATCCAAATTAACAGACCCAACAAATCAAACCCAAATAAAAACCAAATAGCAAAAACCCAATCCTACCCTGTAGATCGAAGAGAGAGAGAGTCCGAGATGTCATTAGGTTTGGCTTTGTTGTTGTGGTGGCTGTCATGGCAATGCTCATGACGGAGAGATCGAATCTCCATTTAGATTAAAGAGACAGAAAGGGGATAGATCTTTATCTGTTCAAAGGGGATAGATCTAGCAAAAACCTGACCCAATATGTCTGGGCTTCATCACCCACCACCACTCCACGGTGGTTTCTAGACCTTGATTCCATTGATCCAAAAGAATCGAAGCTTTCAAGCTCTGCCTTCACTGGTCTTGCATTGCACCGCTGCTAGCCATACTGCCGCCAGCAACTGATCTTAGCATCTCTCTAACCCAGATCAAACCGATCTCAGCCTCTCTCTATCTCTAACCCAGATCAAACCAAGACCCAAAAACATTAGAGAAAAAGTTCCAGTCGAAAAAGTGTGGCTGGGTGGGGTTATTGGATTTAGTTGTGTTTAATTTTTTTTTTTGAAACAAGTCGTGTTTAATTTTTTTGTTGATAAGGATCCGATCTTTATATTTATATGATTTTTGGTTTTTATTTCTGTTTTTTCCTTTTTTTTCATTTAGGTAAAATCCATAAATTATTATTATTATTTTTTGTTTTTAAAGGATGACGTGGCATTTTTTAATGTCAAATAATATTTATTATTATTATTTTAATGGCCATGTCAGCTTTTAGTGTGCCAACAATGCACTCTGTTTGCCACCTGTGTAATTTTCATCTTTGTTGTAACGGCAGGGACAAAAACGAGACACGTTTTTCAGGATAGGGACTAAAAGCGGTGGAAAAAAAGTTAGGGACCAAAGTGGAATCGAGTGAAAATGTAAGGACGAAAATGTGATTTTCGCCTTTTATTATTAAATCTACGTATTATAATAAATCTATTGGGGGGCATTTATAGTAGACTAAATCCTAAATTATCCATAAACTATGATGGGACCTTTCTATTTTATTTTTGGCTAATGTGAGTTTCAAGACTAATCCCTTGGGGGGGTGCATAGTCATCCCTTGTGAGGGTTTTTTGGCTAACGTGAGTGTCCAAGACTTTTATAGCACTTGACTAATCCCTCAAGTTTGTGTAGTCTCCCGTTCCATGTACAAGGTTAGCCCAAGGCCTCAATTAAAAAGAGACCCAAATTTTATGACAATAAATTTTTTTTTTTTAATAAAAAGAAATGGTTATTTGCTATTTTTTTCCACCTCTAACAAGGTCTCAAAAATATTAGACTAATAAAAACCAAACCCAATTTAAACCTTAAGCTGTTTGATTTTTTCCTTGGGTAAATGTGTTGAATCATCAATGATGATAAAATTCTACTTATAGCTTGAGATTTTAATTTTGTAAACCAATATATTACTCGGAAGATTGTCAACATTAGTCACCTAATCTCCCATATGGCCATGCACCAAACAGTCTCTATCTCTCTTTTAACATCAAAGTAAAAATTAAAAATTAGAATACAACTTAGTTTCACATAGCCACCAAATTCCCACATTTCTTTTTGTTAAATTTAATACTTAAATTATGATATTTGATTCTCTATATGAAATTAACCTTGATTTGGTTAGTTAATTTATCAATTTATGTATTCATCAAATTAACATGGATTTGATAAGTATTAAAGAAATTTATCAATTCATCATCAAATTAACATGGTTTTGATAAGTATTAAAGAAATTATTTAATTGATATTTAAGTATAAAAGGTTCCACTTAAATTTATTTTCTTAGGTTTTAAACTATATTGAGTTGGTTTTGCCTATGTAATGGGTAATTTCAAGGAAGAATCCCTTAAGGCGACTATAAGGTGTTAGTTAAGAAACTTAAACCTCAAATTTTATAAGTGACATGAGACCCAAAAATCACTAGACCAATCCCTTTGGATTAGAATTAAACTTTTGATATATTTAACAATGAGCAAGATGAAAGTGACAATCATCTATATATATATAAAACCGAAGCCTCTAAATTTTCCACGTCAGCATTTAATTTTTTTTTTTCTAGTTTTTAAATTTGATTTAAAAATAAATCTAATTTTCCCCACCAAATACATGATACCTCTTTAAAACCAAAAAAGGAAAAAATCTCTCCTCTTCTCACACATTAATAACATCTCCTTCCCCTAAACCTAAAACTCACCCTTTCCTTCCTCCAAAATCAAAACCCAAAACTCAGATTCTCCCACCGTCGTCGCCGCCACCGCAGATTGCGGCCACCACGGATCGTTGCCACCACGGAAAAGCAGTTTACTGAATGATGCAAAATCTCACACAACCACCGTTTCTCCAATCCTATTCAAATCCTCACACAACCACTGTCTCTCTCCAAGTCTCGCAACTTTCCATGTCTAATAAGTAACGATTTGAAGTTAGAGTTCCAAATTTCATCAAAGTAAAGATTCTAATTTGTTTATAAATTGTCTAAGATTAGGGTTTGCTATCAACTACGGATTTAAACGATGTTGGCTTCATTGAACCTAGGGAAACCCTATAAAAGACCAAATTCTACATGGGCTTCGTCTCTTGGCATTTTAAAGAATGGTTAGTGATGTTTTTATTTTAATTTTAGGTTTTTTCCCTTACCTATTCTCTTTATTTGGAGTAAATTTGTGGTTTTTTTAAAAAACCAAAAGAGCCTTACATTATTATTGTTCATTGAGAGCCTTAATAAGGGGCAAAGAGAGTTAGAGAGGGAGAGAAAAATCTGAGAGACTTTATAATCAGGCCAGAACTTCTTCGAAAACATTACCAGCAAGTTTTTAACTTTGTTCTATTGTTTTTGGATGTTAAGTATTATTTAGGGTTACATTTGGGAGTGTTTCTTTTGAATGATTAGCATAGATTGATGGGTTTGGAGCTGGTAGTGGAGTTTGCTATTTTCAATTATTGGCTGCATTGCTCTCTCTTTCATATTTTAGCAAATTCAATCAAAATTGCGTCTCCTAACCGTATCTTTTGTGAGAATGAAACCAAGGCTTTTCTGTTACTTCTTCTTCATTTACTACATTTCCAAAGGGGCTGTTTATTCAGTTTGAAAGAAATTGTTTTCTTTTTTGGTTGTTTAATTGTTTTGATAATTATTGAATTTTTTTTTTTGGTGTTCGTACTGGTATGCTTTTTAAGTCATTGGATACTGAGATGTGAAGAATAAAGGGGTTTTTGTTGAATTCTTTTATTTTTGTTTGTGCTGTTAGGAAGTGGAAGGATATTGTGGATAAATGGGTGAAGTTGAATCAACCTTGGGAACACACATCCTCTAGAATGAATTTAATTTCAGTTTCTCTTTTGAGTAAGTAACTAAGTGTAGATTGCATTATAGAAAGTAAGTTAAAATTGGTAATTGTTGTTGTTGGTAGCTGATGGAGACTCACCTCAGCAGAAAGTTACTCAAAATGGTTAACACCAGGTTGTAGAAATCCTTTATTTTTTGTAGGAATAGTTTGTTTAGGTGTTGTACGGTTTCCTAGTTAAATTCAAACACTTATTGCATTTGTCATTGCAGTTCAAACATTGTTATATTTTGAAGGACAATTAATTGGGGAATGTAACATATAGCATCTAAGGAACTGTATTTAAGTTTTGTTCTTTATTTTTGTGATTTTTGAGCGAACTAATTTTCTTTGTCTGGGAGAAAAAAACTCTTGGAAAATGGGTTTTGTTTTAGAGGTTTCTAATATTCGGTTTCTAATATTCTATTCTTTTGTAGGTTCCTGATTTTGCTTACTCTCCAAATCCATACAGTGAGCAATAGAATCAAATTCCAATTTCGACTTTTGAGCTTTGTGTGAGTGTGTTTTTGTTCGGAGTTTGAATGATCCAACTTGCTGGCATAGATGGGAGTTCTGGGTTAGATAAGAATAATTTAGAATCCGAGCCAAAGTAGAAAGTTATTCCTCAGAAAGAAGCTCCTCCTCCTAGAACAGCACCTGTCTCTGCCTCGACACATCAAAATGTATGAATACCAAATTAAGAGTCTCTAGCTCCAATGTCTTGTTGATTATCATTTTGAGTAAGAAAATTAGTTTTTGAAGGAATTGATTCCAAAATATGCGAAACTAAACTCAATTGCATCAAATAGTTTAGTTTAGCTCAATTGAATGGGAGGTGTAAGTTTTCCCATGATGCTCCCTAATAGTCTGAAGTTCAAGATATTTTTAATTTCTTGCCAACCAAATGGATTGTGAATGTTATTTAACTGAATTTGAATCACTTCATTGGGATTTTACAGATACAAAGAGAACATCAACAAAAGGATGTTGACTCTGAAAAACTGGCTTCAGCAAGAAAAAGGCTTCAAGAGAATTACAAAGAAGTTGAAAATGGTTCACTTATTTTCTTTTCTTCTCTACTGTAATTTTACTGGATTCATCAATTTGGGCTTATGCTGAAGCTGTTTGTGTTTGTGTGTTTTACTTTGGTGAAGCCAAAGGCAAAGAACAATTCAGGTGATGGACATCCATGAGATCCCAAAACCCAAGAATGCCTTCTTTGGAAAGAACAAAGGTGGTAGTGGTGGCGGTTCTCACAGGAGGAGCTAGTGACTGAATACGGCAAATCATACATACTAAAGGGTACATGAGGGAGGTTGGAAAGGCCAAAACCCATTGTGCCTCTTACGTTGTTTTTTGGAGTTAAGAAAACAAAAACAAAAACACTTTTTTTTTTTGTAAATTTACTTAAAACAAAAATTAAAATGACTTATTTGGGAATAGTGATTTCAAAGTGTTAAAAAGTTTGAGGTTTTTAGTAGCAGGAAACTCTAGCGAGGCACATACACTCACACCTAAATACACAACAATCTTAAGTGTCAATTTTTTTATTGGCGCACCAAATTCACATTTTCACATTTTCACCAAGTACAAGAGGTGGACTCTTGTGTTAGTTTTCAAATCCAATGGAATACTTATTTTCATGAAGATTATAAACATATTGAACTTTTTTAATAATTCAATAGTTGGGGTGGGGTTATTATGAAATTTATTGACATTAAGAGTGTTTGGTTTAAATTATAAATCTTTGATGAATTGGTATAATTTGGTGTTATACTTGATACTAATTTGGTGAAAAATTAAGTAGCTTGAAGAAGTTGAGAAAAGAGAAGAGCCTAAGAAAGGGAGGAAATAGATTCTTGAAAAGCATTGGATAA
This sequence comes from Quercus robur, assembly GCF_932294415.1. NCBI lineage: Eukaryota > Viridiplantae > Streptophyta > Magnoliopsida > Fagales > Fagaceae > Quercus > Quercus robur. Next base: position 29,629,242 of record NC_065534.1, on the reverse strand, counting down.
AGCTTGAAGATGTAAGCACAATTGTATATTTATTCTATTTACCAGTTCTTTTGTAATACTTATTAAACCAAATGTAAGAGCACATTATGATTATTGTAATATATTACTTCATAATATTTGTATTTATCTCATTTTTAATGATTTTATGTGTAATATTTTGATAGTTTCATCACAATTACATGTTTCATCTTATATTAGAGCCAATTTAGCTTTCAATAATTGAAATTAGAGAAATGTTTAAACTTGAACATGTTAACATTTGATTTAAAACAATCCCGTGCATCGCACGGGTTAGCGACTAGTTAAAGATAAAAAAGATACTTTTGTGTGTATTCTAATTGTGCCAAATCACGGTGGATGATTCTAAGGAATTCTCATTGTCAACCACTTTCCTGGTGATGCTAATGATAATATGTTAGTTAAGAAACTTAAATCTCAAAATAAATAAATAAAATAAATGATAATGATAGCTTTCACCAACATGAATTCCCTACAGTTACATAGACAAATCATGGGACATGTTTGATTGCAAAAGATTAAAAAAAAGCGCATGCACATAATTATGGCCTAAGCACATAATTATTTTAGTAAAATAAACATATTCAACTATTTTATTATTATTTTTATGAATTTAATTGTTACAAGTGATAAAAAGATATTCAAACCCTGATTCTCTTTATAGAAAACTAAACAGTATGAACTGATAAGAATAATTTTGTAATATTGGAACTTACCCATGACAAGGCATAGAGCGACGTTCCAAACCAATCCGTCAGTCTTGCGTCTATCAACACGTGACAAATAGTAAGTCTACAAAGCTGACATAATTAACTTAGGATGGGGATTGAAAGTTGATGCCGCCAATGATGAAGGGATGAGCGAGATTGATGGTTCTAACGTAACCCTAACTTGGTCTCCACACATACGTATAAGGAAATTTCTTGTGCCCCACGCCCAATGTTGGTCAAAAAGACTCCTACAAGGAAAGGATTCCGAAAAATACATTCATAAGGACTCATACAAGGAAAAGACTTCTAAACCAAGGAAAGAGATGTCAACTTTTTTCTACTATAAAAGCCCCAATACCTTCACTAACCAAGGTACGCATAATTCACCCCAATTCTGGCACTCTAGAGTTGTGAGAAGTTCTAACTTGATCTTCGGAGGATATTTGGCCGACACCACACCGGTGCTCTCTGTGAGATCTTCTCTCTTTGTGTTGTGCAGGTGTTGTTTCAAGCACGTGAGGACCGTGGGGCTTACTGTTGATTTTTCGGCATCATCAGTTGGCGCCGTCTGTGGGAAAGAACTTTAGCAACTTGTAAGCCATACTATCGCTTCCCAGACAAAGAGTTGCATGGTACTTACTTGCTCGATGGCAATAACTAGCAACGTTTAGAGAGACGAGCCGTGACCCACTGCCATGGAAAGGCAGGTTTAAACCCTCACTGCAGTAGTGGAACGTGTCACCAAACAGAATCAGGACCTAGAAGAACAGCTACGGCAGAAGAACGCAGCGATTGATACCCAAGAGGAAGACCAAGAAGGTACCAGTGCTGAGAGAAGAGATCAAGAAGGGCTGAAAGGTAGTAACGCCCCAAGCAGACCAGAACGACAAGACATGAGCCGTCCATCCGTCACTGATACGGCTCCACCCCACATTGTCGTGGAGATGTAGATGATGAAAGAACGGATGGACTTTATGATGAACACCCTCAAAGGACGGGTGTCCAACGGCCTTGATGATCTAGTCCACCGAACCAATTCGCCGTTCACCATGGTCGTCAATCCTTCCTCCTACCGCAGAAGTTTCATATGTCGCAAATAGAAAGCTACGACGGAGCCAAGGACAATCTAAATCATCTAGAGACTTTCAAGACCTTGATGCACCTTTAAGGAGTAGCAGACGAGATCATGTGTAGGGCCGTCCTTACAACGCTGAAGGGTCCTACAAGAATTTGGTTCAGCCGATTGATGCCTAACTCCATCAGTACTTTTAAGGAGCTGAGCGCCCAGTTCACTTCGCACTTCATTGGGGGGGGGGGGCATAGGTATAAGAAGTCTACTGCATGCTTAATGAGCATTAGGTAGCGAGAGGTCGAGACACTGAGATCCTACATAGCCCGTTTTAACAAGGAAGTGTTCTCGATTGATGAGGCCGAAGACAAGATACTTGTAGCAGCCTTCAGAAATGGGTTACAGAAGGGTAAGTTCCTGTTCTCTTTATACAAGAACGACCCGAAAACCATGTCGGACGTACTTTACAGGGCCACCAAGTACATGAATGCTAAAGATGCACTGTTATCTTGTGAGGAAAGACCTAAGAAGAGGGAAAGACAGGAAGACACACGGCAAGACAGAGGATGGAAGATGGCAAGAACGGGAGAACGAAGGGATGACAAGCGCTCTAGGCCCCCGGCAGGTAGGTTCACGAGCTTCACCCCATTGACTACCTTGATCGACCAGGTCCTGATGCAAATCAAGGACGAAGGGGCTCTAACCTTCCTCGAAAAGCTGAAGGGAGATCCCAATAAGCGATCTAAAGATAAATATTGTCGCTACCACCTTGACCACGGTCATGACACAGCCGATTGCTACAACTTGAAATTGTAGATCGAAGCCCTCATCAGGCAAGGGAAATTACAGAAGTTCGTCAATAGGGAGAGAACGGATCCACCTCCCCAAGAGCAGGCCCCCCGATGGGATAATGGGCATCCTAGACCACCCGTAGGAGATATAAGAATGATCATAAAAGGCACAACAACTACGGGGTCGTCCAAAAAATCCCATAAGATTTACCTCAGGATGGTTCAAAACGTCCAGCTGACGGGTTTAGTACCTAAGATGGCGTGGATAGACAACCCCGTCATCATATTCTCGGAAGAAGATGCCCGACGTCTTCACCACCCGCACAACAATGCCTTTGTTGTTAGCATACGAGTAGGGGAATATAACATGCACCGGGTGTTGGTCGACAATGGTAGCTCGGCGGACATCCTATACTACCAAGCATTCTAGCAGATGAGGATTGATAGAGAGCAATTGATTCCGACGAATGCTCCGCTCGTTGGTTTTGGAGGAACAAGGGTATTCCTCTTGGGTGCGCTCACATTATCAGTAACGGTAGGTGACTACCCTCAGTAGATCACTAAGGACGTAACATTCCTCATGGTCGACTGCTCGTCTACTTACAATACCATCCTTGGATGACCCACCCTCAATTCATGGAAGGTCGTAACCTCAACCTACCACCCAATGATCAAATTCCCTACCGACTACGGAGTAGGAGAACTGTGCGAAAATTAGGTGGCTGCACGTGAATGCTACGTAGCCATGATGAAAATGGACAACCACCTCCAAGCTATGAACATAGAAGAACACCGGACGGTGATAGAGCTCGTTGAAAAGCTTGAGGAGATACTTCTTGACGACTCCAAGCTTGGCCAAACAACCAAGATTGGAACCCTCGCCAGCCTAACTATCCGCCAAGCACTTATGACTTTTCTTAGAAATAATCGGGATGTATTCGCTTGGAGCCACGAAGACATGCCAAGAATAGACCTTTCGGTCATGGTGCATAGGTTGAATGTGTCGCCTTCCTTTTCACCCATCAGTTAGAAGAAGCGAGTGTTCGCCCCAGAGCGAGATCAAGCCATAGCAGAAGAGGTTTGCAAGATGCAAGAAGCGAACTTCATTAGGGAGGTTTACTACCCCGACTAGTTGGCAAACGTAGTAATAGTTAAGAAAGCTAGCAGAAAGTGGAGGATGTGCGTAGATTTCACCGACCTAAATAAAGCATGCCCCAAAGACAGCTACCCCCTCTTGCGGGTTGATGTTCTAGTTGACTTTACGGCTCAACACCAGTTGTTAAGTTTCATGGACGCCTTTTTGGATTACAACCAAATCCGAATGCACGAAGCAGACCAGGAGAAAACTTCGTTCGTGACTAGCCAAGGTCTCTTCTGTTATAAAGTAATGCCATTCGGCCTCAAGAATGCGGGCGCGACGTATCAGAGGCTCATGAACAAGATGTTCACACAGCAGATTGGTAGAAATGTCCAAGTCTATGTTGATGACATGCTGGTGAAAATTCGAAGGGAGGAAGATCACTTGGAAGACCTCAAGGAAACATTCGACACCCTTCGCTCCTACAAAATAAAGCTCAATCCAGGCAAGTGCACCTTCAGAGTAACGGCAGGAAAGTTCCTAGGATTCATTCATGGTGTCTTAGAGAGGTATCGAGGCCAACCTAGACAAGATCTGGGCCATAATGAAGATGGCACCCCCAAGAAACATGAAAGAAGTGCAAAGCCTCAACGGCAAAATAGCAGCGCTAAACAGGTTCGTATCGAGGGCAACAGACAAATGTCTACCTTTCTTCTGCATGCTGAAGAAGTCCTTCAAGTGGACTGGCGAGTGCCAATAGGCATTCGAAGACTTAAAGGTTTACCTCTCTTTCCCACCGCTGTTGAGTCCTTCACAACCCGGGGAAGAGCTTTTTCTTTACTTACCTGTCTCCCCTGCAGCCGTCAGTGCGGCCTTAGTCAGAGAAGAAGACAAGGTTCAGAAGCCCGTGTACTACGCCAACCGGGCGCTTCGCGATGCAGAGGAAAGGTACCCACCCATGGAGAAACTCGCCTTCGCTTTGATTATGGCAGCCCGCAAACTCAAACCATACTTTCAAGCCTACACAGTGATTGTCCTAACCGACAAGCCTTTACGACGGGCGATGAGTAATCCTGAAGCTACTGGTCGACTAGCGCTATGGGCAATAGAGTTGAGTAAGTTTGACATCCAATACCGCCCGCGTACCGCTATCAAGGGACAGGTCGTCGTTGACTTCATAGCGGAGTTCACCAATGGTGAAGACAAAGGGGCAATTAAGGACCCTCAGTGGAGTACTCATACAGACGGGTCGTCCAACAAGCAAGCGGGGGGTGCAGGTATTGTGCTTCTTTCTCCTAAAGGAGACAAGATTGAATGTATGATCCGCCTCAATTTCCCTACCACCAATAATGAAACGGAGTACGAAACTTTAGTGGCAGGGCTTGACCTCGCCAAAGCGGTTGGAGCCACAAACGTAGTTCTTTACTGCGACTTTTAGGTCGTCACCAACCAAGTAAACGGGGATTATGAGTGCAAGGGTGAAAGAATGAAGAAATACTTGGAGCAAGTAAGAAAAAGGGTAGAAGACCAAAATGCCAAAATTATCTGAATTCCCAAAGGAGAGAATGAACAAGCCGACCACCTTGCCAAAGCCGTGTCAGCAGAATATATGATCGCCCTTGATAATGTACTCTCTTTTGTTCAACTTTCTCCACTAATAGATTCGAATGATGTGCAGGAGATAGGTTCTAAAAATGACTGGACCACACCATTAGCCTTATACTTAAAGGTACAAGCAACGCGATTCGTCTTAATAAAGGACGTCTTGTACAAGCAACGTGATTTGTCTTAATAAAGAACGTCTTGTACAAGAGAGGCTTCTCCTGCCCATATTTAAGGTGCTTGGGACCTGAAGAAGTAAACTACGTCATGAGAGAGGTACACGAAGGGATTTGCAGAAACCATTTGGGGTCGAGGTCGTTGGTGCACAAACTGGTGCGAGTAGGATACTATTGGCCCACCATGCAAAAGGATGCCCAGACTTATGTCAAAGCTTGTGACAAGTGCCAAAAGTTCAGCAATATCATCAGATAGCCATCCGAAGAATTAACCCTCATGACAGCCCCATGGCCATTTGCTCAGTGGGGATTAGACATTATGGGGCCATTCCCCATAGCGGTACAACAGCTAAAGTTCCTGATAGTGGGTATAGACTACTTTACAAAATGGGTGGAAGCTGAAGCCTTGGCCACCATTACGGAGAAGAACATGTGAAGTTTCATTTGGAAAAACATCGTATGCAGGTTTGGGATCCCTAGAGTCTTAGTTTCAGACAACGGGAAACAATTTGACAATAACGCCTTCCGAGATTTTTGTTCGCAGTTGGGGATCAAGAATTACTACTCCTCCCCTGCTCACCCTTAAGCTAATGAGCAGGTTGAAGTCACCAACCGATCCTTGCTAAAAATTATTAAGACTCGGCTTGAGGGGGCAAAGGGTATATGGCTTGAAGAGCTGCCAAGCATATTATGGGCGTATAGGACAACAGCGAGAACGCCTACAGGAGAGACTCCATTTCGGTTAACCTATGGGAGCGGAGCAGTCATTCCAGCCGAAGTCGGACTTACAAGCTACAGGGTGGACAGTCATGATGAAAGCAAGAATGACGAGGCTATTCGCCTACAGCATGACTTAGTTGACGAAGTTAGAGCGACAGCCAAACAAAGATTCGCACGGTACCAGGACTGCATGGCTAAGCATTACAACTCCTGGGTCCAACACAGAGACTTTCAGGTCGGAGATCTCGTTTTACAGAGGGTCATAGGCGTCGCTAAAGACCCCACCCAGGGGAAGCTCGGCCCCAACTGGGAAGGACCCTACCGAATCATGTTATGGCAGAGGAAGGACACCTACCACTTGGAGATGTTGGACGGACAAAAACTGCAACATTCATGGAACACCGAGCACCTACGGAAGTACTACCAGTAATGATGAGGGCATGAAGAACAACCCCTTTTTATTTCTAGTTTACCTTAGTTAATTTCAGTAATATTCCTCAGTTTTTTCATTTACTTTTGTTTTGCTACAATACTTTCTTTAAGCCCAAAGGGCAGGTTTTTTTAGAGAACTACTTTTCTACGAATGGGTTATCATAATAAGAGGAGGTTATTCAGACATGACTAATGTGTTTTTCTACAAGTCCATAAAGTGGACAATTTTGTTAAGTCCATAAAGTGGACGACTTTGTTAAGTCCATAAAGTGGACGAGTCTATGAAATGGACGAGTTTTTAATACAAAGTGGACGACCTCATCCTAGGAGGATGAAAAATCATCATGTCCACAGAGTGGACGAGTTTATCATCAAGACAAGTTCATTACCTAGTCCACAAAATGAACGAGTTTATTGCTTAGTCCATAAATTTGACGAGCTTGGTTGTCCCTAAAAGCAGACGAGTTTATTTGTAAGCTCATAAAATAGACGAGTTCAGCCCAAAAGAATTAATGCTAGTCCAAAAAGGACAAGTTCACCAAAAAGTCCGAGGAATGGGCAAGCTCATCCATTGTTATCATAAAATCCACTAGTATATAAACTTGCAAGTGAACGAGTTCACAGGCAAGTTCATAAGATGACCCATAAGGTTGATGGATTAATAGTTGATATAAACGGACTTATAAAGCCCAAGTTATTCCACGATGGCGTTTTAATCAATAATTAAGGTGGGCAACAAAGAAGGGCTCATAACATAGTCAACAAAGCTGTCAAGTTAATCAAACAGATTACGAATTCATCTTATTAAAATTGACAAGACCAATAGAATAGACCTATGGACGGGTCCGCGAAGTGGATGAGTCCATTGTAAGGTTTATTAACTCTCAAACATTAGTTCAAGATGGATGAATCAAAATTTAAAATAGACAAGTCCATGAGGTACATACACGTGCCAATAAACAAACACCCAAAGCGATGGATATAAATCAACATAAAGTTTAATCTCTACAAATCAAGCCCAAAAAGTAGCAGGGCATTTTACAGAGTCTTAAAAACAGAGCAAATCAAAAGGAAAAATACATAAAACTATGAGGCTGGAAGGATTGGAGAGTTCCCATCAATCTTCTCCTCGGCAACAGGGTCTTCGACGTTCACGGGCCTAGTGGACGGGACCAGAGAGGTGACGGGGGCATCTGTGGCTGGCTGGGCGAGGACGACATTACCATCTTTTGGATTAGACTCCGTGGAGTCGTCAGTTTCCTCCTAGACAGTGTCGCTAGTAGGAGTTAATGATAGGGGCTCGTCTATAGTAACCGTGGAAAAATCCATGTGAGGGTAGAGGGACTTAACCTGCTTAAGGCAGTCCTCAAACCCTTCACCATAATATCCACCACAAAAATCTATGAATGGCTGAGAGGCCTTGTAGTCATTTACAGCGTCCGCTCTAGCCATCTCTACCTACTCAAGAGGGGTCGCCAGCTCTTTCTCTACTTTCTCCTTCGCATCTTGCTCACTCATTCTTTGACGACCCTCCTCCTCCAGCTTACCCTTCAGATTTTTTACCTCCTTATTAAGAGAGCGAATGGCACCCTTGTATTGTTCTTCCTCGTCCGTCAAGAGCTCTATGCGCTTATGCAAGTGGGCAATCACTCCTTCTTTGGCGACGCCCCTATCTTGCAAAGCTTTCATACGCACCAACACCTACAAGGCACAATAGCCGTCAGCTACTAGACAAATGAGTAAGTAAGAAAGTTGAACGCAAAGAAAAACGTACCCGAGTAAGATCAAAGAGGCCTGACACCCCTAACTCGTCAGTCCCTTGCTCAGCATAAGGGTCTACATCCTTATCTCTGATGATGGATCCCACCATCTTGATGGCGTAGTCTTTGTGCGTGAAAAGGCGACTGTCTGGTCCCTGAGCAGCAGGGCCCAATGACGTCATCAAACCCTTACTTACGCCGAGGCCAGTCTTGAAGGGTGTCGGCTTTTTTAGGGATTTGTCCCTAATAGTAACAGAAGGCTTCTTGGGTGGACGATCGTCCTTCCTATCGACTTTTCTCTTGTGCGCACCCTTCTCGACGGCTTTTAGAGCTGACGAGGACACCCCATCTCCCTTTGTCTTATTTTCTTCTTTCTTCTTCTGCTGAGTAGCGGATGTGCACACCTGCACCCTCAACCTAGCAGCCTCCATTTCTGCAAAGGATATGTGACGAGCATAAACTTAAGTGACGCCTAAGAAGTAAAAGAAAGAAGAATAAAGCGACGAAGGAAATAAGAAATACTCACGATGATGAGAGTAAGTGTTTAGCCTACGAGCTATCAGGGTTGGCTCTGGACCACCACAGCACGCGTGTAGTGTATTAAGGGTAATTAAATCCCTGCACTTGCGCTTTTCGAATGGAATTTCAAGAACTCGTTGGATGAAGGCCTCCTGCTCGTCGGTAATGGATGGGCGGACACTAGTTGAAATAGAAAAATGATGACATTAGAACACTTGCAAGAAGACTAAAAAGTTAGAAAAAAGATGACGACATTAAACCTGAATCCTTAACAATGCTCCAAGTGTTATCAAAACCATGGGGCATTGTATCTCATTCCTCTGGACAACATACCAAATCTGTCCCTTTGACAAAAACAATATCTGCCTTTCCAATCCCTGTTGGAGTCCGGCATGTCTAATAAGCCTCAGCACTTTTTTCCGAGCAGCAAAGTGATAAATCCCTTGTGATGAGACAATGTGTTGGGGTCAGTAACACCAGAAGAACTCGTCTAGCATAAGCTGATGGTTCCCTCCACTTAGACGACCCCACAAGATCTCCGCCCCTATAAAGATCCTCCAGGCATTAGGAGCGATCTGGTTGACGGACGGACCAAGGAAGTTAGCCAGCTGATGGTGTAACGCCGTCAGTGGCAGCCTCAATCTTGCTATGAGTGTGGCGTCATACATACCAGTATCCGCCGTCTCTCCAGAGTAGCACTTCTCGAACTTCCCAGGAAGATGGATTGGTATGTGATCAGGGATTTGGAAACGGTCTCTTAAGTTCTTAAAAATGTTGGTCATCATCTTTGGTAGGAAGTCATTGACAGTCCACATTTGAGGAAGAATGAATGGATGAGTGTGCCCACTTCCAGGGTTTCTCCAACTCCCAACCTCGGGGGTCCTATCATCCGCGTCATTTTCGTCCATTACCCTGTCATCTTTAATCTCTCCCTCACCATCAACTTCTCCCTCGTCTATCTCTTCCTCGTCTTCATCTCCCATGTAATTTTCCTCGTCCTTGTCAGGAGAACGGGCTGACGTCTCTCTTTCTGACGACCAAGAATGGCCCTCCTTAGGCTCCTGTCCTGTTTGGTAGACTTCGTTGTAGCTTACTCCTTTACGGACTGACGACTGCTCATTAATTGCTCCCCTAGACATTTTTTACCTATAAGCGACAGAGTTATTCTAAGTACCTAAGTTGACGGCCTCACTAAAAATCTACACTATCAACTAAAACGCAGAAAATGATAGATAGGAGAAAAGAAGAGAAGACTTACCAAGTAAACGATCTCTAGGAGAAGTGACGGTCTTAACAAACGGATGAAGAGTGTAAAAAGACGACGGGAGCAAGGTTCTCCAAACAATAAGTTCTCTCTCTGGATCGACAATAAAATGGGAAGAATGGGAAAAAACTAAGATATATATAGAATTAAAGGGTGCGCGGAAGATGAAGCGACACCCTCATCCATAAGCGGAACTAGTTGGAATGCGACACGTGTTCAAGCAATTAATGCAGGCTGCTCGAGGAAACACCCATAAATGCTTCTTCCTTATTCCTGAATAAATGAAATTAAATAAATGGAAGTCACAAAAAACTGAACTCCGCAACCCGTCAACTTTAGCTGACGAGGTTATGAAGTAGGGGGCAACTGATAAGGATAATTTTGTAATATTGGAACTTACCCATGACAAGGCATAGAGCGACGTTCCAAACCAATCCATCAGTCTTGCGTCTATCAACACATGACAAACAGAAAGTCTACAAAGCTGATGGAATTAACTTAGAATGGGGATCGAAAGTTGACGCTGCCAATGATGAAGGGATGAGCGAGACTGACGGTTCTGACGTAACCCTAACTTGGTCTCCACACATACGTATAAGGAAATTTCTTGTGCCCCACGCCTAATATTGGTCAAAAGGACTCCTATAAGGAAAGGATTCTGAAAAATACATTCATGAGGACTCCTATAAGGAAAAGACTTCTAAACCAAGGAAAGAGATGTCAACCTTTTTCTACTATAAAAGCCCCAATACCCTCACTAACCAAGATACGCATAATTCACCCCAGCTCTGGTACTTTAGAATTGTGAAAAGTTCTAACTTGATATTCGGAGGATATTTGGCCAGCACCACACAGGTGCTTTCTGTGAGGTCTTCTCTCTTTGTGTTGTGCATGTGTTGTTTCAAGCACGTGAGGACTGTGTGGCTTACTGTTTATTTTTCGGCATCACCATGAACGAACTACATAACATTTAATTTCCTTCTATTCTCCTCGGTAATAATATATTCCATTGTAAAGAACAAGAAGATGAAGAGCCAAATTAAAGGTTATGTCATTGCAATTAAATAAGTCTTGTTAAACCAAAATAAGGACAAAGAGAAAACAACAAGGAATTGTAAGTTAATTTAACTTGTTTGGACCTTTTAACCAAAAAAAAAAGAAAAAGAAAAAGAAAACAAGAAGGAATCATATGCTGTTCTTGTCAAACGCGCTTTCCTACGTAGGCAATTTGCTTCGGATTCTTGTTCAAATGTTTTTGTAGTCCATCCAAATGAAAATTAGACATTTATGTTAAGGTAGATGACAGAACAAAAAAAAAAAAAAAATTTAGATGTTCATGTTTCGTGTGAGTTGGGTATTGTCTTCTTGACCTTTGTCTTACGCTAAAGAATGAAAATACCTTGATGTCGTGAGATAACATATAGAAATGCCACTAAATTCAAAAGCTTACGTTAATGGATTTAGACTAAGTTTTATTATATTATTCTTCATTTGTTAACTAACCACACCATTCATTCCAACACAGTTGGTTCTTTTGTTTGTTTGATGTTCCTGATAGAGAGGGAAGAGTGTTGAAGTGGAAAAGCATGGCTCTGGCAGATAGTAGATGGTCTCTAAAGGGAATGAGCGCTCTTGTAACTGGTGGAACTAGAGGAATCATCGGGTTATTTTCTATCTCATTTTTCTGTTTCTTTATTTGTTTGTTTCAGTTATGCTATTGTGGAGGAGATGGCCAAACTAGGAGTAACGGTGCATACTTGTTCTCATAATGAAGCCGAGCATAGTGGATGTTTAAAGGATTGGGAAGGTAAAGGCTTTGTAGTAACTGGTTCAGTCTGTGACGTATTGTCTAAAGCTCAACGAGAGAGGCTAATGGACACTGCTGTCTCCTCAATATTTAATGGCAAGCTCAACATCCTCGTGAGTTGCCCCTCATCCCATCCATGTAGCTTAATCTGGAGACACTGTTCTTCATTAGTGTTTTTCAGTTTTTCTTTTTACAAAATTTTTCTGTTTGATAACTTTGATTTATGATTATTATAATTATTACTGATCTCCTAGATGTTGATATACTGATTGATTTACCGTGTGACCCTGTTGGTCCAACTAAGAATTAACATTATAATATGGTGAACAAAAAGAAAAGATTCATTTCCTTAATGTATTAGAGAACCCAATTTGAGTAATCTTAGATGTTAGTTTTTCAATAATATGATATTTGAAGTACTCAGGAACTCCATTACAACTATTCTTACAAAGTTATAAATACTGATTTTTGTGCTTCAAAATTTGAATGGATCATTGTGAAGTTCACTTATTCTCTACCAAATTTGTAATTAAGGTACTTCAATTTTTGGAGTAGATTAATCATGCTGGGACGAATATAAGGAAACCAACAGTTGAGTACTCAGCTGAAGAATACTATATTCGGAATCAACTTTGAATCTGTTTACCACCTTTGCCAACTAGCACACCCCCTATTGAAGACCTCTGGAGCAGGAAGCATTGTAATTATTTTCTCTGTTGCTGGAGTGGTGTCACTAAAAAACATGTCTGTTTTTGGAGCAACTAAAGGTATGTAAACATACGATCTAATCTTCAGGGAATGAAAGAAAAATTGAAAAAAGTACAAGCTCTTATAATTATCTGAGCCTCTATTACTAATTTCCTAAGGAAAAAAGTATTATTGTGTCTACTTCACAGTTTGTGATAATTGTCTCACTTTACATTTTTCAGGAGCAATGAATCAGCTCACGAAGAATTTGGCATGCGAGTGGGTGAAAGACAATATCAGGACCAATGCTGTTGCACCATGGTACATCAAAACATCTCTTGTGGAAAATGTAATTTTCTTTTACCTCAATCAATTTGCTTTGAATTGAAGGAACCCCAATTTCAATCTCTAATCAAACCAACCAGCTTGTTTGGTGATTAGTCCACTGGTCACATATGGTCATTATCAAATGTACTTTTTGAGAGGAAGAAGTACATATATATGTCCATGATCAACATCGTGATGTGATTTCCTTTGGAAGAGGTAATTTCCCGCACTCCATTGAAGCGCTTAGGAGATCTAGAGGAGGTCTCATCTTTGGTAGCATCCTGTGCATGCCAGCATCATCTTATATCACTGGCCAGATTATTTGCGTTGATGGTCGGTCTGTCTGTCAACGGCTTCAACCCAAGTCGTGACTAGAGGCAACAATTTTGTGACACTACTGCTATGCTTAACTTCACTGGATATTTTTTAACCTGGTCTTAAACTTATCATGGTCCCTACTTTTGCTTTCAATTAGAAACCCCCAATTTTGTAATAATGATATCTTTCTATTACATATTTACTCATTTACAATTGGTATATGTACCAAGAAAGTAACAATATTACCCAACTGTGCCTTGTTCAGCACTAATTAACTGGGCAATATATGGGACATTGTAAATGCGTTCATGCTTGATGTTGGGTGCAATAATCGGTGATTCCAGCTTAAAAAATGTGACTTCTGAATTTCAAGACAAATTGAATTTGTGGGATACTGAATTCTGGTCAATCATGCATGAAGATGATACTGAATTTTTTGTAATATGACAAGATTTAATATTGATGTTCATCAATTCATATGATCATACTTTCAAAAATCATAATTTTCATGTTCATCCCTCCTGTGAAGATTTACAATTGAATGCAAAATTTAATCATAACATGCAATCCCATCTCATGATATAAAAAAGAGAAATTTCATTCATACCAAAATTAAAACCAAAACAAAAACCGACTTAGAGATACTACGTACATGCATGCAGTACCTCTTGATGAGGAGTCTAGCATCTTCTTCAGAATTGCTACTCATGGCAATGATCATATCTCCGTTTTCATCTGAGGATCTATAAACCTTCTCCTTAGGTGTAATGTAGTAAATGTGTTGTTGGTGCCTTGGCGGCTAGCTGTTGTTGTTGTTGTTGAGGACAATGGGTGACTGTTTTTCCAGATTTGCCTAATGAGACTAGGCCTTGAAAATTGATCGAAGAATGGTTAAAAAGCCTTTGGGTCAAGTTATTATAAGGATGGGATGACTGGTTTAAGGATCCGTTTGGGATCTGCTTATTTTACTGAAACTGAAATTTTTTTGCTAAAATTATTGTAAATAAAGGTAAAATTTAGCTGAAATAGTAAGTAGAATCCACGATAATATCAAAAAATGTAATGAGACTCATAAATAGTGTGAATAGTAGAAAAAATAAGTTGAATAGTAAAATTAGTTGGCAAAAATAATCTTTGCCAAACGGATATTAAGAGTGATGAATTTCATGGTGTTTAATTATGGTGCATAAAATGCATTACGGTTGATAATTTTTAGTGTTTTTGGGTTCGGAATTGCATGGAAGTTTTCAATAGATGGATAGTAGATTATTTCACGGTTAAAAGGAGGTTTTTTTTAATGAGGAAAAATTATGCCCTTTTTTTTCCTCTAAATTTTGTGGCTTTTAGAGGTATTTACAGAGGTGGAAGATGGACTCTCTAATCAGTACTTTTCAAAAATTTCAAATTAACCTAAAGAAAGAGTCCCTTTTCTCCTTGAATAAGTACATTAATTTATAAAAATAATTTTTCTGAGTTATAAAAACTTGTGGAATTTCATTTTTAGGAGATAAAATGATGCATATATCCTTAGAAAAATATTAGGAAAAAATCTCCGAGGAAAAATTGAACAAATGAAAAATATTCAAAAAGTGAAAATCAGAGTGTCAATCAATCTGACTCCTTCAAGTGCTGATCGACATACAAAGGAGCCAAATTGGCACTTCAAGCACAAATTTAGGTTCCGATAAGCACTCTGCAACACTAACTTTTAGATTTTTAGATTTTTTTAAGGGTTTTATTATTTTATTTCGTGTTTTGGTATTTTAAAAGGATAAATCCATGATTTTTTTATTTATTTATTAGAATAGGGTCTATTTTGGATTTTGGATGGGGATGATTCCAATTGGGACTAGGTATTCCAAGTTAACAATTTAATTATTTATTCTTGAAAAAATATAGTTAATTTTGATAATTAGAAATTCCAAAATTATCTTGTATATAAACTTCCAATGCATACATGACTATGATAATGTTTCAATTGAACCACTGACAATTTTATAAGCATGTAAAATGATAATTTTACCCTTGGATGTATGAAATGACCATTTTACCCCAACCTTATGAAATTACCATTTTGCCTCAATCTTGAAATTTTTGTTATCAAGTGAAAAATGGGATGTCTATGCTTTGGAAAATAAAAAAGAAATTCATGATGCATGAACTTAACCTATGAGCCATGAGGAGTTGAAGAGCTAGGAAAGAGAATAACTTGGATTCTAAATTTGTGTTGTTTTAGGCTATTGTTTTCATGCTAAAAAGAAATTGAAAATATGGTTTTCAGACCCGAACTGTTCAAAGAATCAGTAAAGGGAGAGGTTCAAGATTTTTAAGGTAGGACTGATGTTCGATCAAGGTTGAACTATGATGATGTCATAATTAATTTAGTAATGAATAAAAATAAAAATAATTGTATTAAATTTGTAAATATTAACAAGATTGACTAAAAATATCTATAAAGAAATTGAAACAAACTTTCAAATAAATTTTCATGATAAGGTTAATAGAAAATAATAAGACATAAATAAGCATGAAAATAAACTTGTATAATTATCCTTCAAGTATAAATCATTTTGATTAAATTAAAAAAAAAATCACTTTTAATTAATTTATTAAATCACAAGTAAATTTATCAAAGAAAACAAATTTAGTAATATTTAATATATTGAGAGAGAAGTAATATAATATGTTGAGAAATTATAAATTGTGTAAGTATAATAATAATAAAAAAAAAAAGATTATAATTAAACACAAGGTCAAGAGGTCTGATGGTTACAATGATACTTTGCTCTCAAGAATCCTATCTTATTAGAAGTTACGGATCCTAGAGATGCTGCATTTTAGAAAGATGTATTCATAGATAAAACAGGCTCAATATTGTCAAACAATACTTGAATTTTAGTTGACTTGCCTCTTAGATCTATGCCTATTGGGTGTAAATGATTAAAAACTCAGAAACTAGTAAACTGAGTTCTGAAGACTATCACCAATTGAACCAACAAAGAAATACAAATCACAAAGAAAGAAAAGCATGAGAAAATGAAGGAAAGAGCAAGAAAGTAAGAGAAAGACAGAATGAGAGAGAGAGGGAGAATGAATGGAAGACTTGTATTCAATTTCAATATTTTCTACATAATGATACACTCGTGCTCATAGAGCTATTTATATACAACAAGAATCTGCCTAAATTGCTTAAGTTAACAACCCAAAATATCTATAACTAAACCTCAAAAATATCTGTAACTATGTCCCTGGAAATTAGGAATTATGTTAAGGCTAACTAACTGAATTTTGTGCCCAAACTAAACGGACACTTAAGACACTGTTTTATTAAGTTTCTGATGAAGTCATCACTTAAGTAAAACGGTGTGTTTGGTGCGTATGCTCTTAAATGAAACGATGCATTTAGTTTAATCAATACGCAGTCGTTTTAGGCTTCTTCTTCAACCTTCTTCTTTTCAGACTTCGTCTTCCTTACTTCAACATCCCCCCTCAAACTGATGGGGGAAGAATCAACTAGAAGTTTGGACCGATGAAGAAGAAACGAAGGAGCAAGAAGGGACTTAGTAAAGATGTCTGCAAAATTGTCACGACCTGAAACAAAACCAATCCGTAATTGCTTCCGAAGAACTTTCTCACGAGTGAAGTGGTAATCAACCTCTAGATGTTCGGTGCAAGAATGAAAAACTGGATTAGCAGAAAGAGCTATAGCCGAGACATTATCCCACCAAATGACAAGAATGTGAGTGAGAAAAATGTGAAGTTCCTTGAACAAAGTACGAAGCCAAGCCAGTTCAGCTGCAGTAGTTGCTAAGGTTTGTGGAAGAACGAGACATAGTGCTCTGTTTCTTAGCAGACCAGGAAATGGGATTGGGCCCAAGAAACATAAGCAACCTTGTTGTAGACTGACTATCTGTAGGATACCCAGCCCAATCTGCGTCTGAGAACACAGAAAGAGTCAAAGGCCTTAGGGTAAAAGAAAGCCCAAAATGGAGAGTGCCTCTGATATAAAGAAGGACCCTCTGAGTAGCTTTAAAGTGAGTAGTGGTAGGGTGACTCATGAACTGACAGAATTGATGGAAACTGAAGGCAATATTTGGACAAGTAAAGGTCAAATATTGAAGAGCACCAACCATGCTCCTGTACTGAGTTGGATTAGAAAGAAGAACACCATCATGAGGAACTAAACGAGTTGAAGGACATGAGGGAGTCTTGGTTGGCTTGGAATTCTCCATATGAAACCTATGAAGCACATTAAAAGCATACTTAGTCTGTGTTAGAGTGAGATCATGAGTGGATTTAGTAATTTGAATGCCCAAGAAATAGTTAAGAGGCCTTAAATCCTTGAGTTCAAATACTTGACCAAGAGTTGCAATCAAATTATGAATTTGGGTGGAGTCATTTCCAGTAACAATGATGTCATCCACATATAAAGGAGATAAATGATGGTGTGAGCTGAGCAAAACACAAACAAGGAGCTGTTAGCCATGGAGGTAGTGAAGCCTAGATGAAGCAAGTGAAGGCAAATTGTTCAAACCAAGCCCTTGGTGCTTGTTTGAGACCATAGAGAGATTTGTGAAGCTTGCATACATAATTTGGATGAACAGGATCCACATATCCAGAGGGTTGATGCATATATACCTCTTCTTTGAGATAGCCATGAAGAAACGCATTAGACACATCCAGTTGTCTCAACTCCCATCTACAACTCATAGCAATAGCCAAAACCAATCTCACTATTGCAGGCTTAACAACAAGACTAAAGGTTTCATGAAAGTCCACACCAGCTTGTTGATGGAATCCTTTAGCTACAAGTCTGGACTTGTACCTAGAGATGGAACCATCACTATTCAATTTAAGCTTGAACACCCATTTGCAGCCAACCAAGTTAACATGTGGAGGAGCAGGAACAAGAGACCAGGTCTACTGTCTTTGAAGAGCTTGAAACTCAGTAGCCATTGCCTCACACCACCTAGGATAGAAGCAATTTTATAAGAAAGGGGTTCTGTATAGGTATAGTCAATGGTAGCCTTATAGCAAAGTTTGGGATTAGGTTTGGTAATGCCACTCTTGGACCTAGTTTGCATAGGATGGGAATTAAAGGTAGGAAGAGGTAAAGGGACAGGTGGAGGTGAGTCATGGTGAGAGAGAGGTAAAGAAACAGGATTAGTGAGGGTGGAAACAGGTAAAGGGACAGTGTTAGTGCCAGTGGAAGGTAATGAAGAATGTAGAGAAGTGGATGGAGAAGGAAGAGGAGTAGGAGTGATATCAGGTAAGAGGGAGGAATCTGTAGTAGATGAAGATGTGCTAGAATTGGAATGTGATAGACTAAGGGAGTGAGATGGATATGGACCTAGTAATGAGGATTGATTGGTAGAGTGGAGGTACAGTTGATTGGACAACCAAGTAGGAACAGTGGGAGTATAAGTATTGGTGGACACAGATTGAACAGGTAATGCAAAAGGGAACTTGGATTCATCAAAAGCCACATGTCTAGAAGTGTAAACACGGTTTGTGTGAAGATCAAGACAAAGGTAACCCTTAGATTGAGAAGGATAGCCAATGAAGATACACTCCCTAGTCCTAGGTTCAAGTTTATGAGCTGTGCAAGGTCTCAGATTTGGATAATAGGCACACCCAAAGATTTTAAGATGAGTAAGGTCAAGGAAGGAAGAGTAAAGGGTAAACCAAGGAAATTTCCAATAAAGCACAGAAGTAGGAAGCAAATTAATCAAGGTAACAACAGTCTGAGCTGCAAAAGACCAAAAGGAGTAATCCAAAGAAGACTGAGATAGAAGAGCAATAACAGTTTCTATGATATGCCTGTGTTTCCTCTCAACAACTCCATTTTGTTGAGGGGTATGAGGGCAAGAAATCTGATGAGAAATACCATGATTGGACAAATAATATTTGAATTCATTGGAAGTAAATTCACCCCTTCCATTAGATCTAAAAGTTTTAATTTTCAAAGAAAATTGAGTGGCAACCATAGCATTGAACTGAACAAGCTTATCAAAAGCTTCAGATTTGGACTTTAGCAGATAAATCCAACTAAAGCTAGAGTAGTGATCAACAAATAAGATGTAATACTTAAAACCATTGACAGATAAAGTAGGAGTAGGACCCCACAAGTCAGAATGAATAAGTTCAAAAGGAGCAGAAGCTTTAAATTGAAAGTTTGGAAAAGAAATATTGTGCATTTTACCATATAAGCAATAAGTACAAGTTGGAGTCACAAGATTGACATTATTTTGTACAGACTTGACATTTGGAAACAAACAATTGAGGGCTTGATCATTAGGATGGCCAAGTCTCATATGCTAGAGTGTCTTATTGAAATCAGGGTACCTAGAAACATTATTACAGATTCTATGTAATGGGAGAAGCTAAGAAGCATGATGAGTATTGATGGAGTAAACTCCACCTTCACTCTTGCCTTGGTAGAGAATTTTCCCTGTGTCCCAAGGCTTGGATGGAAATAATATTTTCATCAAAATAGCACCAACAATGATTGTCATGACAAAGTTTATGAACAGAAGCAAAGTTAGAAGCAATTGAGGGTACTCTAAGGACATTATTAAGTTGAATATCAGAGAAAGAAGATGGAATAAGAATAGTACCAGTATAAGTAATAGGTAGGTTTTGTCCATTACCAACAGTAAGGTGATCCTGAGTGGTGTATGGCTTAGGGAAGCTGAGCTGATTAAGACTAGTTGTGACATGATTAGTTGCTCCACTATCAGCAAGCCAGGGTTGATCCTATTTGAAGCAAGCATTTAAGGTTGTGGCCATTGCTGCAAGCTTTGCAGGTGCATGCTTGCCTTGATAGGCATAATCCATCCTGTGATAACAATCTACAGCCAAATGACCAAGCTTTCCACAAATTTGGCATATAGGCCTATCTGATCTAGGACCACCTAAACTGGGTTGACCTTGTTGGAAGTGGTTGAAAGGATTAAACTAAGAAGACTAACCATTTGAGCCTCTACCACCTGTTCCTCCTCTATTATTAAAGTTCCCTCGGCCTCTACCTCTATTTTGGTTGTGATTATAACCATTGCCATTTGACCTCTGATTAGCTGATGTAGCCATAGCAAAGATAGAGTCTTTAACCTCTAATCCATCATTGAGGGATTCTTCTTCTGCATTTAACAAGGTTGAGAGCTCATCAAAACCAAGCTGAGTACTTGTGGTCCTGATTGTTGATCTGAATGCATTGAATTCTTTTGGAAGTCCCTTAATTGCAATATGGAGCAATTCCTCATCATCCACAATAACTCCAACAGCCAATAGTTTGTCTCTTACAACTTTAATTTTCTGCAGATACACATCCACAGACTCATTTCCTTTCCTCAAATTATGAAGTTCACTCTTAAGGTTCATGATGTGAGACCTTGAGACTGAAGAAAACCCATTTTCCAGTACCTTCCAGACTTCTATGGCAGTTGCAAAACCAACAGTGAGTGCAAGCACAGATGGAGACAAAGTTGAACTTATAAAGGTAAGTAAGGCATTTTCCTTTGATTTCCAAATCAAGAAATCTGGATTTACAATTGTAGTGTATGATCCAGATAAATCCTTGAGAAACTTATCAGGAACAAGTTGAGGCTCTTCAAGCAACTCATACAAGGAATAGGTTTCAAGAACCATGGAAATTTGATGCTTCCATACAATATAATTTGTATTATCTAGTTTTACTGTCATCATATTGGACATATTAGAGAGAAGCAGAAGAGGTTGATTTACCAGACTTAATGACATTGAGGAAGTGGATGAAGACGATGCCATTATTGAGCTTGAGGCAGCCATAGTTGAAGATTGAGTAGCAGTAGCAGTAGTGTGCTTTGATACCATGATGAAAAACTCAGAAACTAGTAAACTGAGTTCTGAAGACTGTCACCAATTGAACCAACAAAGAAATACAAATCTTAGAGAAAGAAAAGCCTGAGAAAATGAAGGAAAGAGAAAGAAAGTAAGAGAAAGACAAAATGAGAGAGAGAGAGCATGAATGGAAGACTTGTATTCAATCTCAATATTTTCTACATAATGATACACTCGTGCTCATAGAGCTATTTATATAGAACAAGAATTTGCCTAAATTGCTTAAGTTAACAACCCAAAATATCTATGACTAAACCCGAAAAATATTTGTAACTAAGTCCCTGGAAATTAGGAATTCTGTTAAAGCTAACTAACTGAATTTTGTGCCCAGACAAAGCGGACACCTGAGCAAAGCGAAGTGCACCGTTTTATTATGTTTTTGATGACGTCATTCACTTAAGTAAAACGGTGTGTTTGGTGCGTATGCTCTTAAATGAAACGATGCGTTTAGTTTAATCAATACGCAGTCATTTTAGGCTTCCTCTTCAACCTACTTCTTTTCAGACTTCGTGTTCCTTACTTCAATAGTAAATGGGTTTCTTCAAAACTTTTACAGTTAAGTTGGTAGCCAAAGAATTTAAACAAAAAGAAGGCAAATATGATTTTGATACTTATACAGCAGTAGCTAGAACAACATTGATTAAAGTGTTTATGGCACTAGCTTCGATTTTTTATTTATATATATAGCAAAAGAATGTCAAGATCATATTTTTGAATGGTGATCTAAAAGAAGACGTATACATGGATCATCCAAAAGGGTTTATTATGCGTGGACATGAAAGAAAGCTTTCAAATTAGTCAACTTATTCTATGGATTAAAGTTAAGTACCAAAACAATATAATGAAAAGTTTTATTATGTGATTCTACTTCATGGAACTAAGCATAATAGTGTTGATAAATTCATAAATTCTAAATTCACTACTAGTTAGACCATTCGCATTAGTCTTATCTAAAATATTTTGCCTATTTTAATATAAGAACCTACTTTCTATTTCACACAATCATTTTTCAAAAACACCTATATCAAATTATCTATTATACACTATATTTTATTAAAATAATATATATTTTTAGGGTTAGGTTTAAGTTACACCTGGTGTAACTCTAAGTAATGTTACATCACACAATAACTTATTATAAAATTAATATTTTGAAAATCCAACCGTTGAATTATATGTTCTATATGTTCTTAACATGCATGTCAATTTTCATATCAATCGGATGTTATTTACTATTTGATCTATAAACTCATCTTTTATGCATTATTTTAAACTAGTATGTAGCCCGTGCTATCGCACGGGAATGGATATATTCTTAATCATGAGTTTATTCATGTTTAAAAGGCGCAGTTAAGTCTAAATTCATATTATTAACCAAAAAATTTCATTAACAAAACTTAGCAGTATATATATTTTATATTAATAAACTCGTATATATTGTATTTTGGTATTACCACATGGGAATGATTAATTATAGTGATACTATTGGTCAATTTCTTTTTTGTCTTTTTGGGTTTATCACAAGGAGGATAGAATTAGATAAAACAATAAAAATATATATTGCATTTTATTATTTAAGTGATGCTATTGGACCTTTTTAAAGCAAACTAAATGTAATACTTAAAGCAATGGGAAACAAACTGTTTTCCCTAAGTTAATTTTTTCAATCCTCATAAATTGAGTATAGCACATACACAGCACTGAAATAGTGAAAAATAAAAACGGAGATAATGGGAAATATACTTTAAGTTTGAATTATAACACATCCCAATAAAGAAAACTGTAAAAAAAAAAAAAAAAAAAAAAAAAAAACCCTTTCAAATGATCCAAGTTCAATCAAACAAAACTATCAATTTATATAAGCAGAAAAGCTGACATGGCATTCACTTTTTTGCTTAGCATCAAAACAAAACAATTAATTATGAAATTCGGTTACTCCAAGAGAATAAGGCCTAAAGCCTCGTCCTTGGACTTGCTCATAATACAACAATACATATAATTAATAGAAATAAAGAAATGCATTTGTTCAAAAATAATAATTAATTAAAATAAAAAGGAAGTTCTACTTATTAAAATCTTTCAAATACTTTATTCCTTGCTTAATGACTTCCTGCTTCATCTCTAAATCTTGTAGGTCCAAAGTTGTTAACAACCATGCCTTTGAACATTGCGTTTAATCTCATAATTTCTTCATCGGCTAAACATAAATTAAATATCATCAGCCAATGTAAAAAATATTCCTAAACCTAGATAAGCTTACATTATGCAAGTTCAATCTTGACCAAGGAAAATCCAATAAATAAGAAAAACAAAGTAAAAATAAACATGATATGATAAAAATTCTAAGATAGCTTGGTTATATTTATACACACAAAAGTAAAAGTAATATTTTAGCCTGGTTATATTTATACATGTAAATTATAAAGCAAAAAAAATTAGTAACAAAAATTAGTTTAGAATATTTGCAATTGCCTTTGATAATCACATGCTTCAATCAATTATATAATTCAGTCTTCAATATACATTGGTTAATGGTTACACACCCACATAAGTCAATTTTTTTTAAACATGTGTGTGCACCAACATGTAATTGATGAAACAATAGGCCACCATAAACCAAAGTGTAAAATCATCTTCACGTTTGCAAGAACCTTTTTCATAATATTTTAAAATAAATATAGTACAAAGCAAAAAGTTTGAATACAAACTCGCTTATAACCAATGTCTACAACTCCCACTAAAAAATTAACATAATTACATATTTGAAAATTGAACTGTTGCATTGCATATTCTTTATGTTCTTAACACGCGTGTCAAATTTAATACCAATTAGATTTACTATTCAATATGAAAAGAAAACTGTAAAATAAGAAAAAAATGACCCATGAATAGCTAAATCAGGTTGTTGCATAATACCACAGCTTTCCAAAGTACCATGAAATCATAGGTCGGTACTTTGGTGATACTTAGTGTGAAAGTATTCAAGTTCTCTTAAGTGCTACATAAAATCACAATGTCGGTCAAAATAATTCGACACACTTAGAAAGAATTTAGTACCAATTCAAACTGATAATTCAACATTTATAAATTAGAAAGCAAAGATGATCAATATTAAATCTGGATAACCCATTTTACCCAAAAAACGTTCACATCCTAACACTAATTGATCAAAAAAATATCTATATTAGAATTAATTTTGTAGAGGAATAATCACCAAATTCAAATATAATAAATGCATAAATTAAAATAATTCAAAGACAGAAGAAATGAGTACAGAAGAAATTTCTAATTCTGTCAATGTGAATTAGTTACATTTAAAATTACCTAATTTTTTTCTATCCTTCTCACGCTTTCAAAAATCTTCTTAAGTACCTCTTTGTTTGATTTTTGAATGCCCTTACAAACACAAAGTGTCATTGAGCAGCATTTAGAAATTCACCCAGTGAAAGATTTTTAAAATTCTTTTGAAAAATTAAATTGAAATCTTACAAACATGAGAATGTACTTTAGTGACTCTAGTGGAAAACACTTGAACAACATGACTAACCCTCCAAGATAGCAAAATATTATAACAAATTAAGATACATCAAACATGAAAAGAGCAAGGAACTAAATGCATATGAATGGATAAATAAGAAAGGATAACACGTTAAAATTTAAAACAACAATTCCATAGCGAAAGAGTAAAGGGTTCTTCAAATTGTTCATATTGTTAAACTCGTATCTCAAAAGAAACAACAATTTCTGAAAAATTTACTGATTCTATTCTTTTAAAAAACAGGTGGAGCACATCATTAAACAAATATTTGAAATAAATAAATATTGGGACTTGAAGCTCAAATATTTGAAATCTACAATATTTGTCACAGTTTGTATTTCTCTGCACCTGTTGGTCTGCATTTTTTGCAATCTGCATACTTGTTGCTCTGAATTTCTCTGCGCGTACCTATTGCTCTGTACTTCTCTACTGTATTCAGCTTCTTGTTCTTTCTGTTTTCAGCTTCATGTTTCCTCTATATTTGGATTTCAGGGCTGTCTTATATGTATTTGTTTTCATCTGTTATCAATAAATAGGAATGAAAATTTAATTCAAATGCAAAGTCTGCAATCTTAGCCCTATTGATCAAATATGGCCAATCTCATTCTACATTACAAAGTGTGTGTATACCAATGAAATACAATTTAAAAATAAAATTGACACAATCATTGTGATATGGGAACTATATGGGGAAAAAATCTAATACACAGAAGTATATGCTGGAAAAACTTGATAACAACGCTAGAAAAGAAACGTGGGAAACGAAATTATAAAGGGAAAAAATGTTTCAACAAAAAATTTAAAACAGAATAAGTAAAATGAAAACTTTAAAGTGTAGAGATATACTCAAAACAAATTGAACCCAATTATCCGTAAGGAAAACCAAATCCAACACAAATAACGGATATTAAAAACCATTCATAACCCAAATTCCTTATTCAAAACCAAATCTAAGCCAAAAAACTTAATGCAATCCAATCCAGTCAAAATACCCCGACCTAATTCAGATTTGACCCCAAATTAAAAAATAAAAATAAAAGTAAAAAACCAAAAAACAGAGACTATACTGGTGGAGGGAATGGGTTTGACGATGGCAGAGGCGTGGACTGTCGCTTGTAACAGTTAGGGGCAGATTTCTCAGTTTTTTTTCTCTCTCCACTCTCTGTGCCTAATAGACTCATTCTTTCTCTCTCTCTCTCTCTCTATCTCTCTCTCTCTCTCTCTCTTTTAATCTGTGTTTTCTGTTTTAAACTTTGTAGGTTGCACAATAAACACTTAAAACTTAAAGCCTCAAATGGTGCAACATGCGGTGTTTTGTAACTTTCAAATTGTAAGCGTGGCAGGTTTTTAAGTGGGCAATTTTCCTTACATGTCATCACAATCTTAATTCTTGGGAAAGGTTGAAGCAATGGAAGTAAAATTAAAAGTTATATGAAAGAATTAAACTGGAAAGAATTAATCAAATTTGCTTTCCTATAGCTAATTGATTAGAAATATACCCAACTATTTCATTTTTCATCCTATTAAAAGACTCAACTCAATGGAACTAAAAAAAAATTGTCAAGAACTATATAAAATCATCTATCACCAAAGACTCTACTTTATCCTTATTTTTGTCATATATCTGTGAGTTTCAAAACTGGGCAAAGTTGTAGATAAATGAATCAATCCTTGAGAATGTGCACATGTTTAGATTTCTTGAGGAGAAACACAAATATTAAGAGTTGGATTCACTACTTCCAAGAGTCATCTGAAAGATTAATTAATCTTTGTGTTGATCATGGCAATATAAACTTAAGCAACTATATTTTAAAAAAAAGATATATGTAAAGAAACATCCAATAAATGTCCTATAAATAAATAGGAAAAAGTACAGATTAACTCTTATAAGAAAGACATAAAAGTATAAATACATGTTTAGTGACAAATTATTGTAGACAGAGAAGCAGTATCCAGCAAAGAAGATATGATTGGCAACATTGGCCACACTTTGAATTCTTTCGTCCCCTCACTATGCAGATTGTAAACTTAGTTACAGAACAGCCCCAAAACCAATTCAATTCCTAATATCCAAAACAAAAACAAATACTAAACAAATTCTAATTTTCTAACCCAAATACCTAAATCAAAACCAAATCTAACCCAAATGCCTAAATCCAACCAAATACCCAAACATAAATCATACTATCCTTGAAAAAATTATCTTTTTTTGATAAGTAAATCTCTGAGAAAATTATTCTCTACCATAACATACAAAGCAATTAATTTTGTACAAAGAACATCATTCTTTCAGATTTAATAATTTAAAACATGCAAAACCTAGAAAAACCCAACATCAAAAATAACAAAATCATGACTTAAAAGTATCTTTTAAAAAAATATCGTCTAAAATCTACAATGTATAAACAAAATAACAAAATATTTTCAGATTTCAAAATCCCACAATTTCAATCCCCCTTACTAATAACAGAACATGTAAGAGAGGTATAGTTAGGAGAATATTAGGAAAAAAAATTGGTACCTTTGCTTTGATGAAATTAGAGACTCCAGATTGAAGAAAGATTCCACTTCATCTCTGCAAAGAAAGAAATTGAACGTTTTACATCCAAAAGAGACTAATTTAAACAAACCCATTACTAAAAATATCTAATAAAATAGTCACATATCAGAATTTGAATGATTTAATTCCAAAATAGACGGATTGAAAAAAATCTATTACCGAAAAAATTAAAAAAAGAATAGTCACATATTAAAACTTGATTTCCTTAGCCCTAATTTTTGAATCCAAATCTAGAACCAAATTGAAAAAATTGAAAGCATATAATCAGTTACAGTGACTTTGAAGTTTTCATTGGGAAGTGATGTGGCTTATTTCACCATTAGCGAGTAACACAATCATTCCAATTCCGAAATCTAGAATGTGAACAATTGAGGGAGAAATACATTGAAATCGGAACATTCAAAGTAGAGAACTAACACCACGAATAAACAAAAGTAATATATTCATCCAAAAAGCAGATGATAAACAATAGATCCGACAAAAACAAAAACAAAAGAATCAAAATAGATCTAAGCGATCTGGAATCTGATCGATTCGAAATTGGTACCTGGCTGAACTTGAGGGCGTGTTGATCAAAATGTCAAACTGAAAAGCGAAGAGAAAAACTTAATTTGAATACCAAAATCGAAACCAATCCAAACAAAATATCAAAACCTAATCACAATTAATAAACAAACTTAAATCGAAGATTAAAACTCACCAGTAGTGGTTCCAGCCTCTCTCTATCTTAACAAATTATTAAATTTCAGAAAAGCAACTAAATAAAAGAAAGGTCTTACCCTTTGGTGCTCCTTCTTTCTGTAGTAGTACGTGCCTCCCCTCTCTTTATGCCTCCATAATCCTCTTCTTTTATAGTAAAGAACCCTAATTTCTTGTCTGCCATTGACACAGAGAGAAAGAGTTGTCAAGGATTTTAGAAAGAACCCACCTCATCTCTGTAGAGAAAGGAATTGACAAATATAAATCCAAAATACTCGAAATCAAAAAATCCGAATAACCATAAAATATTAAATAAGAATAGTCACAGTTGAGAAGCATTCATC
Source organism: Quercus robur (assembly GCF_932294415.1). Classification (NCBI taxonomy): domain Eukaryota; kingdom Viridiplantae; phylum Streptophyta; class Magnoliopsida; order Fagales; family Fagaceae; genus Quercus; species Quercus robur. Next base: position 29,600,945 of record NC_065534.1, on the reverse strand, counting down.
ATTGATCCCTGATAAATTAAACAAAAACACCCTCACAATTCACCACTATTTACATTAATACCACTCAAAGCACAAACGGTTACTGTAAAGTCAAACTCAAAACTCGAAAACTCACCGTATTGGGAGACTTGAAAGACGATGACCCATCAACGACATCGTCGGAGGCACCCAAAGAAAGCGGCATCTGTATCAGACCAGACTCGCCGACTCCATCGCTGGCACCGCGAGACATGACGAGTTGCTACTGGAGCATGATGGTAGCTGCGGCGGAGGGCTTAGTAGCGCTGGAAATCTGGTGGTTACGGAACTTGGAAGCGAGGGTGGAAGAGTCATGGTTGAATTGGTATGGAACATTGTTGTCAGGGTTAGACGGTGGCGTTTCGTCGGAGAGGTCTCTGGGCTTGAGGTCCCACGGGGTTTTGGGGTTAAGGTTAGGCCAAGAACACGAAGGGATGGTAGAGAACATTTGCTCCAAGAAGTCATCATGGGTGTTGTTGGGGTCGAAGTGTGAGTTCTGGAGGTGTTGAATTTGAGAGTTTTGAATCTGTGGGGAGCTGTATTTCTAATTTGCGTTTGATTATTGTAGAAGGGGAGGTGAACCTGTAAGTAGGCGTGTCTGATATCAAAAGGTTTTATTTAGCCCCCCAAAAAAAAAAAAAAAAATAGCAAAACATTTAATGTAAAATGCAGATTTCTAGAAGGGGGAGGTGAACCAAGCGTTTTATTCAGGAAAAAAAAGTAGACGGCAGCGTTTCATAAGAGATGGAGCAAAATTAGACTATAATTTTAGATTTGAATTGAACAATTAGAAGGATAAATCTAGACACATGGCACAAAATTAGAACTCTAATTAGGAATTCTAATTTGAGTTTCTCTCTGCTTCACCTATTATTTTATATATAGACTACAAAAATTTGAATTTTAATAATTGATTGATGACATGAATATTAATCTTTAATCACCTTGAAATTTTGCAAGTACGAAGAATATACAAAAATAATGTAATCTAACGGTGGATTTGTCAATATTCACATCCAATTAAAAAATATTGAGTGGTGTAGTATTGTTTAGAGTTACACCAGGTGTAACTTGAACCCAACCCATATTATTATTATTATTATATCTCTCAACTCACATATCTCTTCTCCCTCAAACTCTCAGCCTCTCTCTCATCCCAAATCCACAAACTCATCTCAAACTCTCGCCTCTCTCTTATCCCAAACCCAAAAACCCATCTCAAACTCTTCGCCTTTCTCTCATCCCAAGCCCATAAACTCAACTCTTTGCATCTCTCTCACCTCTCAAATCCCTCATCTCTCTCTCCCCTCTTAGGTCTTTCTCTTTTTAGTCTCTCAGATCCCTCATCTCTCTCTCTCTCTCTCTCTCTCTCTCTCTCTCTCTCTCTCTCTCGATTTTCTTTCATCCAAAACCCACACACTCACACAAAAATTTCCTCTAAGCTCGTTCTCATACCTTCACTAATCTCTATACGTGGCAATGGCAACTGAGTTTGGTCCATATTCGCTGGCAACAGAATATGTGGGACTGTGATGATTTGAGTTTGGGTTGATATTTTTCCATTGATGGTTTATTTCGGGTCTTTCGTAGATTGGTTTGAGTTGATTTTTCGTTGATTTTCTATTGATTTTAGGTTTGATTTTCTGTTGGTTTTGGGTTTTATTTTGCATTGATCTTGTGTATGGATTGTTATGTGTTGTAATGGTGGTGGTGGTTGGGTGGTGCTGGGTTGTGGTGGTGCATGGGTGGATGGTTGATCAACTGTGCTCTTGAGAGAGAGAGAGAGAGAGAGAGAGAGAATAAAATGAAATATTGATTAACACAGCTACAGCAATAGTATATATTTACATGGTTGCTTTAGTAGATGTGTAAGTATATATAGTTATACACCCATTATATGGGTAGTTTTAGGACAAAAATGTGTAAATTTGAGCATTTTTTTATTATAGACAAATTGATATGAATGCTCTTATGGTGCTATTATATGTCTATGCGGATGACTACCATATATTTGGGAATAGGGTTATAAACGAGCCAAGTTTTGTCAAGTAGTGCGTGTTTAAGCTTGGTTTGTTAATAAAAATCAAATACTCAAGCTTGGTTTGAGCTTGAGACAAGCTTAAAAACAATGTTTGAACTTGAGCTCAAAAGTATGCCAAAAAGCTTGAGTTTGGCTTGGCTTGGCTTGATTAATTAGTCAAGCCAAGCTCAAACTTAATATCAAGCTCAAACTCGATCTTAAGTCAAGTTTTTTAGCTTAGGATCCAAAACAAATGCATTATCAAATGCTTATATCACCAAAAATCAAGTAAACAAAAAAGAAAAGAAAAGAAAATAATATACTCATTTTATCATGCTTCTAATTCAACCCATGATTAGAAATTGTTCAAATTACAATTTTACATAATTAAATCCATCCATTCATCATTCATTGTTTATAGCTCGAGTAATTAAAAAAAAATATAACTAAAGTCTAAAAGTGTTCCATGGTCAATTAGAGGGAGTGTTAAAAAAAATTAGAGGAAAGAAGAAAATTTAATGGATAGTGGTAAGTGGTCTCATGTGGACTATGTTATTATTAAGATATGTGTAATGTCATAATAATGAGATTATTTGATAAACATATATCAAGCTATAAACGAGCCTATGCTCGGCGTGTTTTGTATCAAACCCTATTGTTCAAAAGCAATTTTTTTTTTTGGTTAGGCTTGGCTTGTTTATCAAACAAGCATAAAACTAAGGCTCAAGTTTGGTTTATTTATAAATAAACGAACATGAATGAGCTTTTTATCAAATCGAGCCTGAGTTGTTCATCAACAGCTTGGTTCGTTTACAGTCCTATTTGGGAAGGATAAAATTTAGGTACAGTACTTAGATGCTATTTCTTAGATTCTCATTTTTAAAATTCAGCCTTGTAGCTTTTTTCTCATGTGACGGAAGTGTATTTCTAGTTAGATACTATCACATGACTAAGTTTTAAGATAAGAATTTAAGGAACAACACTTAAGTATTGTACCTAATTTCTGCCTATTTGGGAAAATTGGAGAGAGTATCTAAAACTAAGAAATATCTATTTTCAAAATTCAGAATGTGACGAAATTCCTCTTCCCTCTCACCCCTCATCTAAATAAAATGGAGTGCTTTATTGATAAATTAGAGAAATTGAGAGTATGAATAATTACATAATTGTGTTCTGCTTATATATATTTGAATAAAATAGAGCATAAAAAAAAAATGCTACATCCATAACATATTCATGACAAATCTTAAGTAATAAATTGTTATTGGTTCTAATTTGAACCCATTATTAAAATTAATTTTTTACCCAACAATAACAGTAAATGATTTGTTGTAAAATATTATGTACAAACATTTCTATAAAAAAAAAAGAATTCTAAAAAAGAAAAAAATCTCTAAAAACTAACCAATTGAATTATAGTAACCGTCATCAGCAACAACCAATAGAAGCTTTACACGTGGCATAAAACAACAAACTAATAATCTAACAAACTGAAGCTAAATGGCACGTGCATGGTAAGCGTGTGAGTTCTTTACGTCTTTTAACTCACTTAAGTGAAACGACAGCGTATTATTGCATTGTCTTATCTATTTGTCTTGGTTGCTGTTTTATTTGTAACGACGTCGTCTTGCTGCACTTGTAATCTGTTGAAGACGACATCGTTTTATGCTGAGCCAAGTTTTCTTCCAACAATTGATAATTATATAGTATTGTTATTTATTACCATTAGTCGCTAACCCGTGCGATGCACGGGATAGTTAAACAAAATTTATACACATTCACTTTTATTGGTACAATCATTTGAAAATAATTCTAACTAATATCCAAATGTAAGAGACATATTGACTTACTATTTAAAGTAGCTTTATGAAGAATTTACACATATTGTGCAACTGAAAATAAAAATTACAACAATTAATTCCATTATCTTTCATGCTAGACTTTGTAATTGTACGGAATTAAGTCAACTCAATTTAAGTAGTTGTAATAAAATTGGCTTCTACTATTCTCTATTCTATAGAGATATGAACATATTGGATTTCTCAAACAATTACCGGTATTGCAATAAAATGATTTATTATTGAAAATAAGAAACAAAGAAAATCTGTCTATAGCTTAAGAAACACAATATAATAAAATTAAAGAGATAAAATTTTCGGAGGAGAAAATATTATAGATAGTTTTAGAAACAGATTATACACTTAAAAGGGTTAGTAATTTATAGCACTTACCTCCCACTATTAGTATACAGATACCAAGTGCGGTCGTCGTAACCCTTTGAAAGAACCTTCCCCAATTGGACCCTATCAAAAAAAAAAAAAAAAAAAAAAACACCCAATTAACAAAATTGATCCAAAAGGGTCTAAAAAGCACACAAAATCAATTCAAAAAACAAAAATATGAGACAAAGTAATTACTTTTCGCTACCAATGAAATCGTCTTTTGTATTGCTGTTCCAAGCTGCAACACTTATCTCTCTAAGGCCTTCAATTAACGAAAACACAAACTTTTCTTGGAATACCGGAGTATTATGACCATCTATACACACACACAAAAAACAAAATCAGCATAACTCACTATAACTCTATAGAAGCCTCAAAAATATAAAGAGAAATTAAAGGGGTTGAATTTGATATTTACGTTTGGAGAGAGAGAGTTTGCAGAAACTGTGGCTTTATATTTCTTAACTTGAGAGAGGGGTAAGGTTGCTAGGGTTTTGAGGGTGAGGTTGCTAGGGTTTTGAGGTGTTATAATGTTTTTATTTTTATTTTGTAATTGTACGGAATTAAGTCAACTCAATTTAAGTAGTTGTAATAAAATTGGCTTCTACTATTCTCTATTCTATAGAGATATGAACATATTAGATTTCTCAAACAATTACCGGTATTGCAATAAAATGATTTATTATTGAAAATAAGAAACAAAGAAAATCTGTCTATAGCTTAAGAAACACAATATAATAAAATTAAAGAGATAAAATTTTCGGAGGAGAAAATATTATAGATAGTTTTAGAAACAGATTATACACTTAAAAGGGTTAGTAATTTATAGCACTTACCTCCCACTATTAGTATACAGATACCAAGTGCGGTCGTCGTAACCCTTTGAAAGAACCTTCCCCAATTGGACCCTATCAAAAAAAAAAAAAACACCCAATTAACAAAATTGATCCAAAAGGGTCTAAAAAGCACACAAAATCAATTCAAAAAACAAAAATATGAGACAAAGTAATTACTTTTCGCTACCAATGAAATCGTCTTTTGTATTGCTGTTCCAAGCTGCAACACTTATCTCTCTAAGGCCTTCAATTAACGAAAACACAAACTTTTCTTGGAATACCGGAGTATTATGACCATCTATACACACACACAAAAAACAAAATCAGCATAACTCACTATAACTCTATAGAAGCCTCAAAAATATAAAGAGAAATTAAAGGGGTTGAATTTGATATTTACGTTTGGAGAGAGAGAGTTTGCAGAAACTGTGGCTTTATATTTCTTAACTTGAAAGAGGGGTAAGGTTGCTAGGGTTTTGAGGGTAAGGTTGCTAGGATTTTGAGGTGTTATAATGTTTTTATTTTTATTTTTTATTTTTTAAATATTGTGCTGACGTGGAAAATTGTGGTGCCAGCAGAGGCTTCGGTTTTATATATATATATAGATTATGTATGTACGCTCAATTTAAGAGACACTCTCAAGAGATTTTGTGAAAAAAGTAAAACTAATGGATTGAATTTGAAACATGTTTCTCCAAAAGTTGGCTGTAATATATGGATCCCAATTAGGAGTGTCAAATGAATGGGTTTAGGGTGGGCATAATTGATTGGATATATAAAACCCATTTACTCATTAAAACCCATTTAACTAATTGTTTCTAACCCAAACCCAATTATTATGGGTAAACCCCAACCCACCAAATTACCCAATTATCAAAACCAAAATGCTCCTAAAGTGAAAATGACCAAAATACTCAAAAATCTTAAAAAATGACCAAAATACCCAAAACCTAAAAATTACCAAAATACCTTCTGAAACCCAAAAAATGACCGAAATACACTCGATATCCAAAAAATGACCAAAATAACCCCGAAACCTAAAAAACTACCAAAATACCCCAAAACCTAAAAATTACCAAAATACCCCCAAAACCTTGAAAATTACCAAAATACTCTTGAAACCTTAAAATGACCAAAATATCCCAAAACCCAAAAAATGACCAAAATAACCTAAAACCCAAAAAATGACCAAAATACCCTCAAAACCCAAAAAATAACGAAACTATTTACAAATTAGTTTAAAAAGGGTAATAATAACTTATAGGTAGGTGTGGACTGTTAGGTTAAATCAAGGATAAGTGTTATACTCTTAATAATGGAGTTCAAGAAATTCTCCAAATGTCTAATTGAAAGAGACATCTAAGGATCTTGACCATAGGAACATAAGAAGTTGGACTGCTTCTAGCAAACGTTTAAGGTTTACTTTTGCAAATGTTCAAGAAAACCATGATGGAGCACTTGGATAACTGCAATTAAATTTGTGAGTCTTTTTTTGCTGAAATTAGATGGAATCAAGTGTGTGTTACTTTCGTTTCTAATATCTAAAGTCCTGGTTTAAGCTTAATTAGGCCACTAATGACTTTAAAATGTTTACATTAATTGATGGTTTAAGTTGAAAGATTCCTTAAAATAAAATAAAAAATAAAAAGTTGAAAGATTCCTCTCGTATGCATGATGACATCAATATTTGGACTAAACAATTAATATAATAATCTAAGCATAGGCTTGTTAAAAAGTTTGGGTAGATTGTGATATGGAATGAAGGGCGTGGGTTTGTATTTTAAGACTTCTCCCAAGTTGAAAGTCTACAAAATTTTTAGGGATTGAAAGTAACACAAACACTGACAAATAAAATAATTTAGAGAATCTATATATGGACATGTGGCCCCAGAACACACGTGTCTGGTGTGTGGCGCTTGCATGGTGGCGCTTGCATGGTATACTTGGCACTTAATTAGACATGTGGCATGTTCACATGTGATTAAGATCAATTTTCAAACCATGATTTTATTTTATTGATATAATATGATATACATTAGATTATAACCCATGTAAGCTATTTTCTAATATAGAAATAACTTATTTTTAAAAGATAAATATTTTTTGAAAAATTATGAATTTATCTAAAATGTAATGATGTTAAAAAAAAAGAAGTACCAATTCAAATGTTTAAGTCATAAATCTTCATTATCTATGTATTAAGGCTTGAATCAAATTCAAATACACACCACATCAAAAAAAAAAAAAAAATCAAATACACAATTTTTTAAAAGAAGTTATCCTTACTAGATACGTCAAAATTGTTGCATGCTTTTGAGATTTTGACGTATCTCAAGGTGAATTGCTCTTAACGTAATAACAAACTCTTTTGAGTGGGGAAAATTAACACCTAAAATATGTATTTAATACATACCTTAAAGTTGCATTATCTCTTTTTACCTTTGTTTCCTACTCATTTTCCTCAACAAACTACATGCAAAAGAGTTAATTTAAAAAAAAAAAAAAAAAAAAAAAAAAAAAAAAGAACTCCATGCAAAAGAATATCAAACGAGGCCATAGGTAATAGGGATGGCTTTATAGTATAGGCAAATGAGTCAGTAGCCTAAGACCTCAAAGTAGAAAAAAATTTCCAAATTTTAACTTGTAAGGACACAATTTGGAACGACCCAAAACGATACTGGATTCGCATGTAAATAGGCCCAAACAATATAATTTGTAGAGTGTGGGTGTTAAGAACTAGATTAACTTTTGTGGAATGAAAAGATTCACCCTCACGTATATTGAAGGCTCAAAGCTGGTACAGCGATTGTTTTGTTTTCGTAATCAATACAGTTCTTTTTCTTTTTTACGTTCTTCCTGCTCAGTCAGTTCTTTCTTTCTTTCTTTTCTGTTCCGATCCCCCTTTTGCATGTTCTTCTTTCAGTTTATATACCACCCTCTGTGTTCCATCCTCACCACACACGTGTAGGTTGGGTTCGGGGATTTCTTTCTGTCCCATCTAGCACCTCCTGGAACTTCCTATGGGCAGCTGTAAGGCTGCCTCCTTACTGTTCAGGTATCACCTCCACATTAATGTGGCCAGAGAGTTGGTTGAAAGATAATTAATGCGGAGGCAACTGTAGTTGTAGATATTTGTTTGCCTTTTCTTTCTTACCCTTGGTCCGTTATCCCATCTTTAGTGGTGACGTAATTCCAAGGTCCGGTTGTAAAAAGACCGCGTCCTGATCGTCCTCGGACGCATACTGCTGAGGAGTATGGCGTCCTCAGACGAACACGAAACTCTACTCTCGTGATATTGACTACCACCCTCCCTCGGTAATTACCTTTATGACTTGACTTGGTCTCCTCAAACGGATGTGCATCCTCGGATGGGCCATAGGCCCAACGATCCTGACCTTAATGGGCCTGTTGATTGGCTGGCCCCCACAATAGCCCCTCAAAATCCTACTTTTCGACCTCTCAAGAGAGAAGGTGGATTTTGACGTCATAAGCCCGTACCTATGCGCGTTTTGGGGCATGCCCCTGAGACTTCAACATCCCGATTTTGGCAGCATTAAATTTTGGCAACGCCCTTGTCTCCCACGTTCGACGGTGAGAATTAAATCAAACGGTAGAGAGCTTCCCTTGTTTTATGAGTGGGAACTTTACCGCTCACAATCCTCATATGACTATAAGAGCGTTCTCAAATTAACCCTGTACCTTACCTTCGATGATTATGTGGTTCCAGAGTTCATATATTGAACCTGCCTTTCTCTATTTTCGTTATTTTCCTGGCGACTACAAATAATCGTACTTTGTCCAAGGTCCTCCCTTTGAACCTGTAGGTCTTCTCGAAGTTTTTACCACTTTTATTTCAAACCCAACAGTCATTTCTGCTAAGTCTTTTAGAAAAATGGGGAAACAAAAGAATCCATTTCGATGTCTCGTTGAATCTGAGGAAGGTATTAGAAACTTTCGTTCTAAGTATAAAATCCCCTCAACGATAGGGATGAGGTACGCAGCCCAAGGGGAATGGGCTGATGCCAGACAAATTAGGGAAGTAGTTATTCCCATGATTGCCTTTATAGAGGGCGGGATGACTATCCCCATGGGTAGTATCACTAGGAGTTACCTCAATTTCTTTAGGCTATCCCCCACCCAGTGTGCTCCAAACATGTTTAGGGTCCTGGGAAGTATAGACGCTCTGAATAAGAGAATGGACCTAAAGTTAACCCATCATGATGTGAATTGGGTGTACAACCTCCATCACTTAACCGGCCAGGGGTATTATCTCAAGTCGAGATATCCTGAGGTAAGGCTAATTCAGTGCCTTCCCACTTCAAACAAGAACCTAAAGGAGGATTTCCTTATTCTCTCTGGGGAATGGCACGATGGTCTGCCTTGCCCGACAGTAGAGGGAACACCAGGTGGGCGCGTAGTCATAGATCTATAATATTTAGTTCGCGAACACATTTCGTTTACTTTTTTCTTTTTAATTATTTTTGCCTCCTACAATTTTCACTCTCGACTCAACGGTTTTGCAGATAGACGCTACACAAAACCCAATCTTAGGTTAGTCAATAAGGTGAGCCTGGATAAGTTATTGAAAGCCGAAATATACGTGAACGAGGCTGACAGTCAGCTCCGGGCAGCACACTTAATTCTCGACTATACCCCCCTTTCTTTTGCTTTTCAGGCGCCGAAGTGCATGATTAGAGCCCGCGATCCTCGGCTTCACCGTATTAGTGTTGCCTACGAAGGGTTCATTGTTCCAGAGGGTATTCTGCTTCCCCAGTACACACCTCGCACAGAGCCTCTTTTCGTAGCCAGCGCCTCGGCGGGAACTTCTTCATCCCTACCTTCCCTCAGGGAAAAGGAAATAAAAGGGAGAAAGAAAAAGGAGAAAGGCGAGGAAACGGTTGTAGCAGTATCTGAGTCCTCGGATGATTTCGAGATTTTTGATCAACCCATAAGCCCCGAGGAAGATCTTGATGAGATGGGGATACAAAGAAAACCCCAGAAAATCTTGCTGGAGCTGATGGAAGGTCAGCCGGGAAAGAGTGCGCCTGCAAAATCAATACCATCCTAGGCTTCATCTCTTCACGCTAGGTCCCCTCCTCCTGCTCCTCGTCAACCTCCTCGGCCATCACCACAGCCAGCGCTTCCTAACGCTGCCGAGCAGAAAAGGCGTAGGGAACAGAAAGGCAAGGAGGTGGCAGACACGAGCAAGTCTCGTCCAACTCGAGAGGAGGATGTCCAACGAGCTGCAAGGCAGCAGAAAACCAAGCATCAAGCCACGCGGGGCCAAGAGAAATCTGATTCCCAACATCCTGAACCACAAGCATGGTTGCCAGCACCTATGCACGGTGGGAAGCCCCTGCGAGATGATGCATCTATAAGGGACTTTAACGGCGGCATAGGGTGTCACATAGCCTCGGCCATAGAGGAAGCCTTATTGCTCCCAAAAGATATGGCCGAAATAAAGAATATGAGCAAGAATGAACTCGTCCTCGACAACAAACGATATTTGGGCATGGTAAGGAGCTAACATTTATCTTTTTCATTCTGTGACTGTTGCTCACCAATATGCACTTTTCATTGACTATAGTGTTAACCTTTTTCCTATAGATCATCCAAAATACTTTCAAGCTAGATGAGGATCTCAACGCCTATTCCTATCAGCTAGATGATGAAAGAAAAAAACGGGCAACGGCTGTACAGACCTTGTCCAAATTTGAACAGGACTTGGCCGATGCAAGGGAAAAGCTACAAGTCGAAGAGCAAGCTCGCAAGAGTGCCGAGTCGGCATTAGAAGGCTACCAAAAGCAGGTCGAGGACCAAGGGAAACTTCTGCGTGAGGCGAATGCCGAGCTAAAGAATACTCAGGAGCAAGCTCTAGTTCTTAGGAAGCACCTGGAGGAAACTCAAAAGCTAAGGGAGTGAGTTGAGAAGTCCAAGGAGCAAGCCGAGAAAGCAAAAATCGATGTCGAACAGGCAATGAACGAAGCTGAGCAGAGAGGCTACGAGGTTGGTATAGCTGAAACTGAGAAGGCTTTGAGAGCCGAGGTTCCGGAGGTATGCCGTATCTACTGCGCAAGAACTTGGAGCGAGGCTCTTAACCGTGTTGGGGTTGAAGCCACATCTGAGTTACGTAAACCAGAGAACGTATTCTATCCCGAGGCGATCCGCCCCTCAGTTCTTCTACCCCATCAAGCTGATGCTCCCTCTTTAGTTATTAACCTCAACGAGGAGGTTTCACCTCACATTTTTCCTCCCTGTAGCCAGCCGGAATTAGCTAAAGAGGGACTTGCCCCTCCTAGAGCTTCCCCAGATAAGACCACCACCGCTTCGGAGGCAGAGACAGCCTCTCAAGGTTTTCAACGGGATTTGGACTCCACAGTTCTACCAACTGGGGGCGTTACCAAAGCCAAAGAGGGAATCACCACTTCGGAGGCAGACATACCCGCCAACCAGAACCCAAAGATGCAATTGAAATTGAAAAAGTAGAACTTGTTTTGTAGCCTAACTAGACATTTAGTAGGGAACTTCCTTACTCATTTTCTTACCGCTTTTACTATTTTATGTGATTTTTGTACTCGTTCACTTTGTTATTGTAATTTGGATAGGTTCATTTCAACTACCTTTTGCTTGCATGGGACAATTTTACTCACACATATCGTCAATCGATAATCAGCAATAGGCAATAAGTATTAATACAACAGGGTCTTAGGGAGACGTTTTTGATATGCGCGTATTCTTTCCAATCAATTGCAATTCTTTACGAAAGTTCATAAACTAAATAATATCATGCCTTCAGTACCTTGATTGTACGCCAACTTACGTCTAAAGATCTCTCTCTGACTCCCCAATGAGTGTTACAGGGCGTTATTTCCCGTTAAGTTTGTGATTAGAAGATTTATCACAACTCAATTACTGTTCAATACTTCAATACACAACATAGGACGTTAATTTCCACCAAGTTTGCAATCCGAGGACCTGGCATAACTTAGTTTTTGTTTAACATTTCAATATACATCATAGGACGTTAATTTCCACCAAGTTTGCAATCCGAGGACCCGGCATAACTTAGTTTCTGTTTAACATTTCAATATACATCATAGGACATTAATTTCCACTAAGTTTGCGATCCGAGGACCCGGCATAACTTAGTTTCTGTTTAACATTTCAATATACATCATAGGACGTTAATTTCCACCAAGTTTGCGATCCGAGGACCTGACATAACTTAGTTTCTGTTTAACATTTCAATATACATCATAGGACGTTAATTTCCACCAGGTTTGCGATCCGAGGACCTGGCATAACTTAGTTTCTGTTTAACATTTCAATATACATCATAGGACGTTAATTTCCACCAGGTTTGCGATCCGAGGGCCTGGCATAACTTAGTTTCTGTTTAACATTTCAATATACATCATAGGACGTTAATTTCCACCAAGTTTGCGATCCGAGGACCTGGCATAACTTAGTTTCTGTTTAACATTTCAATATACATCATACGACGCAGGAGTACAAGATGTATGGTTGACGTAAATTAAAAGAAATATTTGAATTGAAATACTTTTATTAATAATAATACCTCTTGACATTATTTACATTCCAAGGATGAAGTACGGCTTTTTCATCTAGGTCTTCCAGATAATAGGCTCCTATTCCCGCTACAGAAGTGATTCGATATGGGCCCTCCCAATTAGGTCCCAATTTTCCCCAATTTGGATTCTTGGTGGCCCCCAGAACTTTCCTCAGCACCAAATCTCCTACAGCTAGTGGCCTCATCTTCACATTACTATCATAGCCTTGCTGGAGCTTATGTTGGTAGTAAGCTAGTTGAACCATCGCGCTCTCCCTCCGCTCTTCAATCAAGTCCAAACTTTTCTCCAACATCGCATCATTACTATCCGAAGAGAATGTACTGGTCCTTAATGTTGGGAATCCAGTTTCCAGGGGAATGACGACCTCGGCCCCATAGGTCATGGAAAAGGGAGTTTCCCCCGTTGAACATCGGTGTGTTGTTCGATACGTCCAAAGCACATGTGGCAGTTCTTCCACCCACTTTCCTTTTGCGTCATCCAGTCTCTTCTTAAGCCCACTGATTATTATTTTGTTAACAGCTTCAGCCTGCCCATTGCCTTGTGGATAAGCCGGAGTGGAATATCTGTTTCTTATACCCAGTTCTGAACAATATTCCCTAAAGGCATTACTATCAAATTGGAGTTCATTGTCTGAGACAAGAGTGCGGGGAATTCCAAATCGCGTAACAATGTTCCTCCAAACAAACTTCTTCACATCTACGTCTCTGATGTTCGCCAAGGGCTCAGCTTCGACCCATTTAGTGAAGTAGTCCGTGCCGACCAGCAGGTACTTCTTGTTTCCTATGGTTTTGGGAAAAGGGCCAACAATGTCCAGCCCCCATTGGGCAAAAGGCCAAGGGCTAGAGAGAGGGTTAAGAACTCCTCCCGATTGATGGATATTTGGAGCATATCTTTGACACTGATCGCATTTCTTAACGTACTCCTGCGCTTCCTTCCGCATATTTGGCCACCAATATCCTTGTGTGAGGGCTCGACATGATAGAGACCGTCCTCTTGTATGGCTTCCACAAATGCCCTCATGCAATTCTTCCAAGATCGACTCTGCTATCTCAGGAGGCACACAGAGCAGGTATGGCCCAGAGAAGGATCGTTTGTATAACTTTTTATCTCTAGATAACCAGTACCGAGGAGCTCTCCTTCATATTTTCTCAGATTTCACCTTATCTTCAGGCAATATGTCACTTTCAAGAAATTTTAATATGGGATCCATCCAGTTTGGTGACAGACTGTTTTTATTGATTTGGCAAACCTCCTTTTTTGGTGAGGTGGGGGTACACAGGTCTTTAACGATTATCACCCGGGGAAAATTCCGTACTGAGGACGTGGCAAGGGTTGCCAAAGAATCAGCGTGTGTATTTTCACCTCGAGGAATATGCAACAAGTCGAAGGACTCAAACTTCGCTTGTATATGCCTAACCCGGTCCAGATACCCTTGCATCCTTGTGTCTCGGGCCTCCAGCTCTCCTTTCACCTGGCCGACTACCAATCTCAAGTCTGAGAATAATTTCACTGCAGTTCCACCCATTTTTCGAACCATACTCATTCCCATTATCAAAGTTTTGTATTCTAATTCGTTGTTAGTAGCCGAGAACCCTAATCTTAATAACTTCTCGATGGTGACCTCCTCGGGGGATATCAACACCAATCCCAATCCTGCTCCCCGTTGGTTTGTGGCCCCATCCACGTACACCCTCCAAAATGACCCCCCATGTTCGGATATCAGGCCAACCGATTTTTCATCCATGTGACCTTGATTCACATTAACTTCTTCTGTGCATTCGGCGAACTCAGCCACCAGATCAGCAAGGACTTAACCTTTCACAGAGGTGTGAGGCATGTATTTGATATCGAAAGCACCCAGAATTGTGCCCCACTTAGCAATTCTCCCGGTGTAGTCAGCACTTCTGAGTATGGACTTAAGAGGCAGTTGGGTCAAGATAACCACGGTATGGGCCTGAAAGTAATGCGGAAGTTTGTGGGTTGCATGGACCACCGCTAATATGGCTTTTTCTAATGACAAATACCTCACCTCGGCCTCATGGAGGGATTTACTTACATAATAAACTGGCCTTTGGACGCCATTGTCTTCTAGTATCAAGACGAAACTAACTGCATGAGGGGCAACTGCCAGATAAGCAAACAACACCTCATCCACCTCAGGGCTAGACATAATAGATGGCCTGGACAGGTATTCTTTCAACTGCAGGAACGCTACCGCACACTCCTCGATCCATTCAAATCCTTACCATTTATGTAATAGGCGGAAAAAAGGACGACACCTCTTAGCCGACCTGGAGATGAATCGATTCAACACGGTAGTCATCCCAGTCAGTTTCTGCACTTCTTTTGGATTCCGAGGTGCTTGCAAATCGTTAATGGCCTTAATCTGGTCTGGGTTCACCTCAATTCCTCTATGAGTCACCATGTACCCCAAGAACTTCCCGGAACCGACACCAAATGAGCACTTTGAAGCATTCAAGCATAACTTATGCTTTCTCTGAATCCCGAAGATACTCGTGAGGTCTTCCACATGTTCGGACGCCACTTTACTTTTCACAACCATATCATCGATGTAAACTTCAATATTTCTACCCAGTTGCGGCTCAAACATCTTCGTCATCATGCATTGGTAGGTAGATCCAGCGTTTTTCAAGCCGAAGGGCATCACCTTGTAATGGTAATTCCCAAACGGGGTCACAAAAGCAGTCTTTTCCTGATCGTCAGCGGCCAGCGGTATTTGGTGATACCCTTGGAAGGCATCCAAGAAACTCATCCTAGGATGTCCCACGGTCGCATCCACCAACTGGTCGATCTTCGGCATGGGAAATGGATCCTTAAGGCAAGCCTTATTGAGATCCGTGAAGTTGACGCACACCCGCCATTTTCCCGTCTTCTTTTTTACTACTACCGTATTGGCCAACCATTGAGGATAAAAAACTTCCTTGATAGCCCCAGCCTGTTTGAGCTTGGCAACTTCACTCCTGACCGCCTTGGCGTGTTCCTTCGATGGTCGCCGAGGAGGTTGCCTCCTGGGCATAACAGTGGGATTCACATTGAGTCGATGACAAATGAAATTCGGGTCCACCCTTGGGGCTTCATACGGGTTCCATGCAAAAACGTCCACATTGGCTCGGAGGAATTCCAGCAACCTCGCCTTCTCTGGCGAAGGCAATTTAGCCCCAACCTAGAAGAATTTTTCCAGATCGCCAGTAATAACTATCTTCTCCAGATCTTCACACTTTACCCCATCGACTGGTATGTCCAAGCCTGATACTGGGGACTTTAATTGCTATAACTCATTGTCGGCCATAGCTGAGATTTCAGCTTCTGGCCGATGTTGTATAGTCGCTACTAGGCATTGCCGAGCAGCTGCCTGATTCCCTACTATTTCCAACACTTGGTCTCCGGATGGGTACTTCACCTTCTGATATAGAGTAGACGAGACCGCTTTAAGGGTGTGAAGCCAAGGTCTGCCCATAATAGCCGTGTACGGAGAAAAAACATCTACGATGATAAAGTCCACCTCTACTGCATCCGTACCTGACTGCACGGGCAGCCTGATCAATCCTTTGGGAGTGACCAACCTTCCCTCAAAACTTACTAGAGGAGAGTTATAGGTTGTTAAGTCCTCTGGCTTCAAACCTAGCCCCTTGTACAAGTCTAGATACATCACATCCACAGCGCTACCCTGATCAACCATCACTCTTCTGACATCGTACCCGCCAATTCTCAACGTTACCACCAAAGCATCCTCATGGGGCTGTATGGTCCCAACCATATCCTTATCTGAAAAGCCTAGAATCAGGGGTACACGCACCTTGGCTCTCTTCGCTGCTTGGGAATGTTCCTCGACCGGGGATCGGGACACCGACAATACTCTGGAGGGGCAAGATCCAGTCCTTCCCGGGGCCGCAAAGATAACATTAATCGTACCTAGAGGAAGTCTTGATGAAGCGTCCCCACGCACCTCTGAACCTGCCTAGCTCGCCCTTCCACTGGAGTGATGCAAGAGTTGTTTTAATTTCCCTTCACGGACCAATTGCTCCAAGTGATCCCATAAATTCCTGCAATTATCCGTCGTGTGCCCATGATCCTGATGATAGTGGCAGTATAAGTTCGGGTTGCGTTTCCTAGGCTCTCCCGCCATCTTGTTCGGCCATTTAAAGAATGGCTCGTTCTTTATCTTCTCTAAAACCTGCTGCACTGGCTCTCGAAATATTGCATTAACCACCTGTGCGTCTATCGAACCCGACTGCCCAACAAAATCCCTCCGGGGTTGGCTGCTATTATAACGATCCGACCTAAAATCCCTCCTCTCCTGAGGGATCACCTTGGCATTTCCTTTTCCCTGAAGTTGATCTTCCTCTACCCTTCTGTACTTATCTATTCTGTCCATCAGTTGGCGCACACTGATAACAGGTTTACCCGTCAATGATTTCTTCAAATCGTGATCAGCTGGGAGGCCAGCTTTGAAAGTGGTTATAGCCACAGCATCGTTCTTTCCCTCTATTTCATTAAACATTTCCTAGTACCTATCCGAGTAGTTCTTGAGAGTCTCTCCCTCTCGCATAGACAGAGTCAGCAAAGATCCCAAAGGCCGAGGAGTCCTGCTACATGTAATAAAGCGAGCACCAAAAGCCCGAGTCAGTGTTTTGAAAGATCCAACAGAATTGGCCCTTAAGCCGTTGAACCACCTCATCGCCGTCAGACCCAAACTCGATGGAAAAACTTTGCACATCAAAGCCTCGTCCTTGGAATAGATAGCCATCTTCTGGCTGAAATAGCTTACATGTTCCATCGGATCTGAATGGCCATCATACAGAGAGAACGTAGGCTGATGGAAACGCCGAGGATGAATCGCATCGTCTATGTTTCTCGTAAAGGGCGACTTGGAAATTTGACTCAAGGCTTTGTTCATGGCATCGTTTCCCAAGCCCCTGCTAAGTGGACTTCTACGCTTACGTCGATGGCGATGCTCCTCTTCATAGGAGAAAGTTTCGCTTGGCAAAGTTCTCGATCTCCGCCTATAATTAGCTCCGTCCGACTCCTCAGATGATGGTTGGGAGCAAGGTGGGGAGCGCTCCCGCCGTGCATGGCACAACTCTCTCTTCAAATCTGCAATCTCACGTTGCAGATTCCCATCATGTTTCGCGTGGGAGACGTGACTCTTCCCACGAGAGTGGCTTCTGGTGGTATAAGTTGTACGTACACTCCCCTCATGGCCTTCCCTCCGTTCGGGACTCCTCCGGGGATCACCATGCTGGGAGCCCCTTGGCTCTGCCGGGTGCAGGTTGGCATCCTCCTGATGCGGTCCCGCTGCGTGGTGATGTAGACCCTCTTCCTCCATCAGAAACGCTGCACCGAAAGTCCTTTAAGTTAACACAAACTCTTCCCACAGACGGCGTCAATTGTAAGGACACGATTTGGAACGACCCAAAACGATACTGGGTTCGCACGTAAATAGGCCCAAACAATATAATTTGTAGAGCGTGGGTGTTAAGAACTAGATTAACTTTTGTGGAATGAAAAGATTCACCCTTACGTATATTGAAGGCTCAGAGCTGGCACAGCGATCGTTTTGTTTTCGTAATCGATACAGTTCTTTTTCTTTTTTACGTTCTTCCTGCTCAATCAGTTCTTTCTTTCTTTCTTTTCTATTCCGATCCCCCTTTTGCATGTTCTTCTTTCAGTTTATATACCACCCTCTGTGTTCCATCCTCACCACACACGTGTAGGTTGGGTTCGGGGGATTTCTTTCTATCCCATCTAGCACCTCCTGGAACTTCCTATGGGCAGCTGTAATGCTGCCTCCTTACTGTTCAGGTATCACCTCCACATTAATGCGGCCAGAGAGTTGGTTGAAAGATAATTAATGCGGAGGCAGCTGTAGTTGTAGATATTTGTTTGTCTTTTCTTTCTTACCCTTGGTCCGTTATCCCATCTTCAGTGGTGACGTAATTCCGAGGTCCGGTTGAAACAAGACCGCGTCCTGATCGTCCTCGGACGCATACTGCCGAGGAGTATGGCGTCCGCGGACGAACACGGAACTCTACTCTCGTGATATTGACTACCACCCTCCCTCGGTAATTACCCTTATGACCTGACTTGGCCTCCTCGGACGGATGTGCATCCTCGGATGGGCCACAGGCCCAACGATCCTGACCTTAATGGGCCTGTTGATTGGCTGGCCCCCACATAACTAATATGTTATTTTTTATTTATCATAATAGTATCAATTAAGCCCAAATATTAGCTAATGAATAAAGTAATATTTTTTTATCAAATGAAAAGTATGAAAAAAGAGAGAGAAATGCTACATCCACAACATTTCAAAACAAATCTTAAGTGGCAGGTTGTAACTGACTGTTATTGATAAAAAGAAATAAAAAAAATAAAAAAGTAATTTCAGTGGTGAATTCAAATTAGAACCAATAAGTCAGTAACAAATTCACACCTAGGAGTTGTGAAAATTTTATAAATGTAACACTTCTCAAGTACAATATAACCATAATTTTTTTAAAGTGAAATAAGTTTCATTCTATAAAGATAAATTTGGGTACAACAAGTCAATAAAGGAAAGGCCGTGGAAACAAAAGAGGAACATTGTAAATATATCATGCTTGGTTTTGTGGATGATGATTTTCTTCTTTTTCATTTTAAATAAGTGGATTAGTCTTATTATATTACCAATTAAAAAAAATGTTAGTAGAACAAGAATGCAATAAATAATTTTGCTTCTAATAAAACAAGAGAACAAAGTTGATTTAATATTTAAATATTTTATTAAAAAATACATATTTAAATATATAAAAGATCTCAATTTAGTTTTGGACATAGACCTCAAATGCATAGTTATGCTTAGTAGGTGAAAGTCAGCAGAAAATTTCACATTTCTTTCACGTTTAGAAAATCGAGTTTCAATGAAAAACTCGATTTTTAGAAAATCGAGTTATGTGAAATCAAACTAAAAAAAAAAAAACATGGAACTTGAGTTCCATGTAAAATTTATCACATTACTCGATTTTCTAAAAATCAAGTTTCAAAATAGGGGCATTTTGCTAGATAGTTTCAAAATAAGAGCATTTTGCTACATCTTTTGGGCGAAAGGGATAAATGCCCATTTTGGCCCATATTTCTCACATTTAAGATATACTAACTTAAGTTTCACATTTGGCAAAGAAAGTTTCACTCACATGCATAGTGGCGTGGCTCTAGGAATTTTTTTTAGGGCGGTCGCTAAGAAACTTAAATTATACAAAATTTAATAGTGAGACAATTTGAATATATCAATGTCACAAAAAAAAATGCAAATACATGAATTATTACAATTTTTTGTATTAGAAAAGAGAGAAAAAAAAAAGACTAATATAAGAGATAAGGTGGAAATTGAAAATGCTGATATGAGAATAATAAAGTGATCACAACAATTTCTTAACAAATCTTATGCAACAACTTGTTATTGGTGGGTAAAACATGTCAATATTGAGCCCAAATTAGAATTAGTAATAGCTTACCACATAGATTTATTATAAAAATATTGTGAACGAAGCATTACTATTATTTTTGTTGAATTCAAATTCTTATGATTCACAGGTCATGTTATTTAACATTTCATGTTATTTAACATTTTTATTAGGGTAGTCAAAATAAATTAATATAGTATATAATATTTTTTTTTGTAAGTGTGTATATATATTTACATTTTTTTTATTAATTTAAATTAATTATTTATATAAATATTTCTTTGCTAAATTAAAAAAAAAAAAAAAAAAAATTTGATAAGTGAGGGTGGTCATGTAACCACCCTCAAATTCAAGTGGAGCCGCCACTGCATGCATAGAGGATGCGGACTAGGTTTGTGATAATAGATTCACTTGCTAAACCGTACGTGGAAAGTTGATAAAGAAAATTTTCACATGAGCATTTGCATCCGGAATAATAAATGCCATATGTAAACATATTTTAGGATTAAGGTATTAAAAGTGAGCAACATCTGTTCTTGTAAAAATTGTAAAAAATTTTGCCATTGTGCTTCAGTGCCATCGTAAATATATGAAGGTAGTGTTGAACTATTTTAGAACAAAATAATATATTTTTTTATTCCCGTGTATTTAATGTATTTGCCATTTTGTCTCTCTTCATTTTCTCTATTACTCATCTCTCTTTCTCCACAACGTTCTGGCCTCTCTCTCATCACATCTCTGTCCTGGCCTCTCTCACGGTGGCTTATACTAATCGGTGTTTAAGCTGTGAAGTTCCATTGGGTACCATTGTTCGGCGTGGGTCTGGCAGCGTGGTCCTCAGATGGCGCTCAACCTCGCCTCCAATGATGGGCTGTGATTTTTCTGGCGTGGGTCCGGTGGTGGGTTGTGGTGTTTGGGTGGTCTGGGTACCACTGTCTGGCGTGGGTTTGGTGGTTCGGCGGCATGGTCTGGCGACAACGTATGATTTTTCTGCTGTGGGTCCGGTGGTGGGTTGTGGTGTGTGGGTGGTTTGAGGGCTATGGATTCCTATGGTTTTGGGTGTTGTGGCTGTGATGGGCTGTGATTTTGAATCTCCATTCTCTTCCTTAAATTCCTTAACTTTCCAACCTATAATTTAATGTTGTTTTCTTCAACCATAGGATTCAAGGTTTTTTTTTTTTTCTTTAGTTTGTATTTTTTGTTAGAAAGATTTAGAATAAACAATGAAACTTTTGTGGATTTGTTTGAGAAATCTGATTATTATGTGTTGGATGTGTCTGTTGTTCTGTTTTTAATTTGGGTTTTTGGTTCCGGTGGGATTTTGGTGGGCAGTAGGCAGTGGTGGGCACGGTGGTGGTGATTGGGTTGTTGAGAGAGGGAAATAGAGGCAGGGACAGAAACGAGAGAAGGGAGAGCTGGAGAAGGGAGGGATAGATAATTTGTTTATTATTTTATTGTAAAATCTGTATATAGTAAGAGCATTAGCATTGGGGAATGCTAATGCCAAATTTAAAGGAAATTTAGCATTTTTATCCCCAAACCCCTCTGCATCAGAGAATGGTATACAGCACTATTGCAAATTTTTTTGCAATACTGTTACAGTACAATTCTAAACTTAGAATTGTACTGTTCACATTATTGTAAAAAAATAATAATATTTTATTATGCTTTTCCCCGCGAAATCTTCTCTCTTCCTTCTCTGTTTCTCCGTTTGCTCTCCTCTCTTCAGACCCAAACACCATCGCTGAAGCTTCACCAAGCCTCTCATCCATCTCCATCGCTGAAGCATCACTACCCACACCCACTGTCACCACAACCACAGCCACGACCACAGCCATAGCCGCCACAGCCACCACCACCACCCACAACCTCAACCCCAACCACCATAAACCAAAACCCACTCGCCCACCCACCTGCCACCACTGTAAACCTCAACCCACCACTAGCCACCACCACCACAAACCATACCCACCATCAACCAAAACCCACTTACCCACCTACCTTCCATCATCGTGAACCCCAACCCAAAATCAATCCGCCACCAACACCGTAACCCATACCCATCAACAACCCCAACCCAAAATCACTCCGATCAACCCACGAACCCAACCACAAAAATCAAACCCCAACCCAAAATCAATCCGCCACCAACACCGTAACCCATACCCATCCACAGCCCCAACCCAAAATCACTCCGATCAATCCACGAACCCAACCACAAAAATCAAACCCCAACCTATAATCAATCCGATCAACCCACAACCAGCACCCAAAGCCACTCCGATCAACCCACAAACCCAACCACAAAAATCAAATCCCACCAAAATCAATCAAAACCCAACAAAATTAAAACTCACCAAAAAACGATCCACGATCCACCGCAGAGACCCACGATCCACGGTCCACCGCCCAGCCACACCCAGCACCAAAGAGACCCACAAACTCGAGAGGCAGTCAGGCATAGAGAAAGGGAAATGGAGGGACAGAGAGAAAGTGATAGAGAGCATGGGAGAGAAAGTGAAAAAAAGATGAAAAAAATGAAGAACTCCAGCAATCTGAAAAAATATAGCGAGCAAGTGACAGAGAGCATGGGAGAGAGAGTGAAAAAAAGATGAAAAAAGGGAAGAAGTTCCAGCAATCTGAAAAAA
The DNA here is from genome assembly GCF_932294415.1 of Quercus robur. Taxonomy (NCBI): domain Eukaryota; kingdom Viridiplantae; phylum Streptophyta; class Magnoliopsida; order Fagales; family Fagaceae; genus Quercus; species Quercus robur. The sequence goes on along the minus strand of NC_065534.1, from coordinate 29,578,146 downwards.
ATATAGCGAGAAAGAGACAGAGAGCATGGGAGAGAGAGTGAAAAAAAGTTGAAAAAATTGAAGAAGCTTCCAGCAATCTGAAATTATATAGCGGTTGGAAATAAATAATAAAAAATGGTTAAAAAATAATATTTTAATAAAAATAAAGTTTTGGGATGTAGGAGAAATGATAAAATGGTATGGTATAATGATAAAGTGGTATTTTAGAATGATAAAATAGGATAACATTAGCATTTCCCAATGCTAATGCTCTAAGAGGAATCAGAAATATAGGTATTGTTTTTTTCCAGTTAAAAAGTATCTCTAAATTAATTAATCAACCACTTAATTATGGGTTAAAATAATAAATAGGTAAAAAAAAAAGAAGAAAAAAGTTAGTTATTGTTTTACTGTAAAAAAATATCTCCACTTAAAACTTAAAAATAGAGTTAAAATAATAAATTAACAAAAATAATAAATTTTTACTTCTTCTATGTTGAAATGTCTTTATTACGTTGGTTTAAATTTTTATTTCATAAGTTTCTCAAAAAAAAAAAAAAAATTCCTATTTCATATTTACTAATTTTAATTCCTTACAAAATAGGATTACTATTTTATTAGTTTTAAAACTCTTTCAATCTACAAAATTTATCTCACAATTTTTTTTGATAGAAAAAAATAGAAATTTTCAGATGCAAAAAAAATAGAAATTTTAAATTATAATAAATATAAATTATTAATTTTTATCCAAAAAAATAAAAGAGCCTCTTAGATTAATTTACATTATTTTAATATATTGTATTGTATAATAAAAATTAAGATATTAAATGTATTGTAAAATAATATGATATAAATAATAAAGTAAATTTTAAAACAGTAAAATATAATAATAGTAAGTTTTCGGATGCGAAAACTGTAAGTAGATAACCATGAAATCTCATTTTGTAATAATATACACACCTTTTTCGAGATGCGTTCTCCTTATAGGTAACATTTGTCAATATTGCAGTAGTGCTGTAGGACTAAATAGGAAACATTTTTGAACAACAAGTGGTTTAAAATGATGTGAAAATATTTTTTAACAACATGGAGATTTCTAATATCATTATTTAAAATAATGTGAAAATTATGGTTTAAAAAATATTATGAAAATACTTGTTTATAGTATTCATGAAACAAAAAATGAGTTTGGTGGTGTGCTTCAAGTAAGATGTTTCAATGTATGAAAAAGCATAATTATGTGTTGGGTATGTGTTTGTTTTTTAAAAAAACTAACAAGTGGGCCATTGACAAAAGTGCCATTGAGTAATATTATTTGAAATCTGAAAACTAGTAAGAGAAGTTTTTCAAATTCAATACTTAAACACCCTAAAATGAGTAACGTCACTCAAACATTCTTAAAAAAGCTCTCTTATTTTTTTTAAAATCACAATTTTCAATAATTAAACACTAAAAACTGTTGTTTAGAATCACGTATCCTATTTGGGCTGGCTGAACAATAGATGCAATCACCTAAAGCCTCCAAATAAAAGAAGGTCCCCACTTGAAAAAAAAAAAAATATATATATATATATATATACATATATATATATATATAAATAATATTTATCTATATATTTTAATTACAAAAAAAAATATTTTAATTCTTCTGTTGGTCAATAAAATGAATTAAAAAGACCTCATTGTATCCTAAAATACAGAAGATTAAAAAAGGGAAAAAGCAAAAAAACGCCAAACTTCATGCCTGTTTAGCATGATTAATTTTGCCAATTTATTTTACTATTCAGCTTATTTTTGTTACTATTCATGGATTCTACTGCACTTTTTGGTACTATTTATGGGTTCCACTATACTATTTCAATTAATTTTTACTTTTATCTACAATACTTTCAACAACAAATTTTTAATTTCAACAAAATAAGTGAATCCCAAATAGATTATTCAGCTAACAAAATTAAATTTTATGAGACAAATTCATTAACTTATTCTTAAAATCACGTATCCTATTTGGGCTGGCTGAACAATAGATGCAATCACCTAAAGCCTCCAAATAAAAGAAGGTCCCCACTTGAAAAAAAAATATATATATATATATATATATACATATATATATATATATATAATATTTATCTATATATTTTAATTACAAAAAAAAATATTTTAATTCTTCTGTTGGTCAATAAAATGAATTAAAAAGACCTCATTGTATCCTAAAATACAGAAGATTAAAAAAGGGAAAAAGCAAAAAAAAGCCAAACTTCATGCCTGTTTAGCATGATTAATTTTGCCAATTTATTTTACTATTCAGCTTATTTTTGTTACTATTCATGGATTCTACTGCACTTTTTGGTACTATTTATGGGTTCCACTATACTATTTCAATTAATTTTTACTTTTATCTACAATACTTTCAACAAAAAATTTTTAATTTCAACAAAATAAGTGGATCCCAAATAGATTATTCAGCTAACAAAATTAAATTTTATGAGACAAATTCATTAACTTATTCTTAAAATATGCTAAAATCAAAATTAATATAAAACAAATTCATTAATAATGCAACGTAATTATTTTAAAATATACTAAAACAGAGTTAATAAATTTCTAAATCAAAAGAAAAAGGATCTAATGGGTAAGTGTGTTTAAATAACAGTTTTCAATTTTTTTAAAAATATATATAAATAAAAAATATATAAAAATAAATATAATATTATTTAAAAACTAAAAATATGTGTTTAAATACATATCCCTGACTCAAAATTTTGCATCTTTCTATCACTCTGCCCCTCTTATCTATATTTTTATCTTTCTTTTCTTCGTCTTGGTTTTTGATTTTTTTCAATAAGCTTAATCGTTCATTTTAAGTTATATTTTTTAATCTACTTGATCGAAAGGACAAGGTCAGCACACTGGTTTTGCTCGTACACCTGCACAATCTGCTCACACTCCACACCACTGCTGCCACTGCACAGTTACGATGCACACTGCACAAAGCTTGATCTTAGCACTGCACAGGCACAATGCAGTTGTTGAGTATATAAAATTTTATAATCTAAAAGAGTGGAAAACAATTTCAGGCCCCACTCATACAGCTACAAACTCCCTAGCCCACCCACACGGGCCACACACATTGTATACTGTATACCCACTCAAATTTATATATATATATATATATATATATTTGTTTATGCAAGATTTTACTTCATCAATTATTATTTGTTATTATATCAATTAATAATTTGATATATATTATATTAACTCATTTATATTATAATGATATTTGTGGGGCTAGAGAACTCGTGGTCCAGACCCACTCTACATTAGGGTCCAGGGTCCAAGCCGAGAAGAGCCATTGTCGAGGACGACCTCTTACTCGGCACCTCACGAAATGCCTGAAGAAATGGACAAACTGAGTGTAGAGGCAGGGTAAGGGAAAAAACTGCCAACATCATAATACAAAACCCTGTATCTGACAAGTTCATACTCTAAACCATACCCTTTAACTTTCCCAACGACCCCAAACCACTCTAGGTATGGGTTGACAGGACAGGACAGGTCTACACCCCAGAAAAGTGAAACTTACACGTGGACTCTAAAGAAGGAAACAAACACTAGTATAAAAGGAAAAACCCCCCAGAAGAAAAGGGGACTCGCTCCCCCGGTAAAAGGGAGGAAGGGAAGGATATAAGGCTCCTTGGACAGCGTCCGAGGACTTAAGTCCTACAACCCGTACTAATGGAGGGCTTAGCTAGTCAAGCCAAGCTCGCCCATATAAGAACTTCCATAGACGCCACGATTAAACCGTCCACCTGTGCCCAAGGTCATGCCTTTCAAGCCCACTCTCTACAAATCATATTGTTGGGGCCCTTTGCATACGAGCCCAACGTCATTCTTGGGCCGTTAAATAAATCGTGACCCTACAATATTAATTTATTAAATTATGTAATAAAAATTAAAAATAAAAATAAATTTTAAATAAAAAATAATTAATATTATTTAATTACTATTTTTTTTTTGAGAATCAACATTGCGATGCATTTAATTAGGAAATACCAGCTAAATCAGCTTGGTAACAAGACAATACAACAGGAGGAACATCTTCCATCCAAATTACACAATTTGATAAATTAACTGCTAATTGCGCCAAATTGTGTGCAACTGTGTTGCCCTCTCTCTTAGTGTGAGAGTAAGACAATTTTGAAAAAGCTGAAGAAAGAGACAGAGAGTCTTGAATCATTAACCCATAAGGAGCCAAAACAGGAATCTTGGAATTCAAAGCTGCCATCACCAGTAGGGAGTCACCTTCCAGGACAACCTCTGTTAAGCCCAATTCTTGTGCAAACTTTAGAGTTTTGTTGGCAGCCAAAGCTTCAATTTCAATCGCCTGGAGAAGTTGGGGAACACGAGTAGCCATGGCTGCGATCACCAAACCTGCCTCATCACGGACTACAACACCCAGGCCGGAGCAGTTTTCATCAGCAAATGTGGCTCCATCGAAGTTAACTTTGAAAGTACCCGGATCAGGTGGTTTCCAACGTGTTCTCCTCACTGTCCTGCATGGAGCCGGAGCTATTTTCAGAGCTTTATATTCCAAATAGTAGTCATGAGCCCACTGGGAGAGAAAAGTTAAAGGACGGTGAGAAATCTAGGTTCGTATCTGGTTCCTTTGCTGCCAAACGGCCCACACAGTGAAGGCAAACAGAACCGGATTCTTATGGAGCTCAAAAACCCAGCTCAATAGTTCACTGAAGCTAGAAAATCTTCTTTGGTTCCTAAAGCTCCAAATAGTCTCTGCTCCCCACACTTCGTCCAGCCCCTTACAGCCCCACATCGCATGGATGATGTCTTCATTTTCTTCCTTACACCGATCACACTTTTGGTCGGTAATAATTGTTCGACGCATGAGATTGCACTTTGAAGGGAGTGAATTTCGGCAAGTCCTCCAAATTAGATTTCTAACCTTATTAGGACATTCAAGAGCCCAAATTTTCTTCCACAACTCTTTCTCATGGTCTTGACGCTCTGCTACTTGAAAACCCACTTCCTCTTCCTTCAAGAACCGATAGCCTGTTTTGCAACTATATCTCCCATCTTGCTCCCATGGCCAATATAGCTTGTCCTCTGTTTCTTTTTTGGCCAACAGAATATTTTTTATTACCTCCGCTTCTTGTGGAGCAAAAATACCATCCACCATTGTCGCATTCCACGTTCTAGTGTCTTTGTCAATTAAGCAATCCACTGTGGCTTCATTCATTGTTTCCACCATTGGGGAGAGAACCTTAGTTGGGTGTTTTCGGGGCAGCCAATGGTGTTGCCAAATTTTTATTGATTTTCCATCCCCCACCCTCCAACACGCCCCATCTAAGATGACACCACGGCCTTGTAAAAGACTCTTCCACGAGTAGGACCCAGAACTTGAATCCTTAGCTTCTAGGAAAGAATGGTTTGGGAAAATTTTTGCCTTAAAGACTTTATAAAAGAGAGTTTCCTTATTATGTAAGAGCCGCCAAGCTTGTTTCGCTAAAAGAGCATCATTAAAATGAGCCAAGTTGCGAAAACCCATACCACCTACCATTTTGGACTTAGTCAATTCACTCCATTGGATCCAATGAATTTTCCTTTTATTTCCCCTTTGTTCCCACCAAAACTTCTTTATCATTGCCTCGATGTCATCACAAAGCCCTAATGGTAGTTTAAAGCACCCCATAGCATAGGTAGGGATAGCTTGAATCACAGATTTAATTAGGACCTCTCTCCCGGCTTGTGAAAGCAATTTCCCCTCCCACCCTTGAAGTTTTCGCCAAACCCTCTCTTTTATATAGTTGAAGCTAGCCTTTTTCCCCCTACCCACAAGAGAGGGAAGCTCCAAATATTTCTCATAAGACTTCACTTCTTGGACTTGGAAAAGATTCTTTATGCTTGATTTTGCCTCATCCGATGTGGACTTGCTAAAGAATATTGCGGTCTTATCTTTGTTGATCTTTTGCCCCGACCAAGATTCATATTCACCTAACAACTTCAAAACATTATTGCAGTCATCAGTGATTGACCTGCAAAAAAGTAAGCTATCATCTGCAAAAAACAAATGGGTTAGTTTAGGGCCTCGTTTACACAAGGAAAAGCCCTTAATATCTCCATTCCTCGCCGAATGCTTGATGAGAGCATGAAGACCTTCCGTACACAAAAGGAAAAGGAAAGGAGATAGGGGATCTCCTTGTCTAATTCCTCTTTTAGGATGGATCAGTCCAATGGGCTCCCCATTCACCATGATGGAGTATGACACCGATTTCACACAACTCATCATAAAAGCAACCCATCTAGCACAAAAGCCCATTCTCTCCATGAGCTTCTCCAAATACACCCATTCCACACGATCATTAGCTTTATTCATGTCTAATTTGTTAGCCATAAAACCATGTTTTCCTGAATTGTGTTGCTTCATATGATGAAGGGTCTCAAAAGCAACCATAATATTATCAGAAATAAGTCTTTCCTTCACAAAGGCAGATTGATGTTCCGTGATTAAGGAAGGCAAAAGTTTCTTCAACCTATTAGCTAAAACCTTAGAGTAGATCTTATATAGAACATTGCAAAGACTAATGGGTCGAAAATCAGACACATGTTGAGGATTATCAATTTTAGGAACAAGAGTAATAAGTGTATGGTTGATGGGTTCGGGTAGGATACCTGAGTTCAACCATGAGAGGATGGCTGAAGTAACATCATGCTGCATCGTCGCCCAGAAGTGTTGGTAGAACAATGGAGGCATGTCATCTGGACCCGGCGCTTTCAGAGGTGCCATTTGGTTCAAGGCATCCTTTACTTCCAGCACGATAAAATCCTTCATCAAATCACCGTTCATCTCATCGGTCACCATATAAGGGATTTTCTCAAGAGAACCCACTTCTAAATCCAGATTGGAGGAGGAGAAGAGTTCTTTGTAGTACCTCTCCATCACGTGTCCAATGTCATCTTGGTCAGTCAACCAAGCTCCATTCCCATCTCTTATGCCTCGGATCAAATTCTTCCTAAGTCTCTTTGTAGCCTTACTGTGGAAGAAAGCTGTATTATTGTCACCTTTGCTTAGCCACAGCGCCCTAGATCTTTGACACCACATCCTTGCCTCCCGGTCTTGTAACAAATTAATCTCCGATCTTAATCTCCTAATCTGAGTATTGTCCCCGCTCATCATAGCCACTCTCTCGGCCAAGGCTAATTGGCCCTTCTTAATCTCTAACTCCCTCCTCATGTGCCCAAATTTGTGCCTGTTCCACCAAGTTAATTCTTTCTCACATTTAGCCACTTTTTCCATAATGGCTAGACTAGGATTTGACATCCTCGTACTATTCCACACTTCCTCTACCATTTCTCCACAAGATGGGTCCGATAACCACATTTCTTCAAATCTGAAGCACCTCTTTCTCCTAGGATCAGGCAATCCCGACAAATTAATCAATAGAGGAGAATGATCCGATGACATACAACTAAGGTGATGAATCCTAGTTCCTGGAAATTTTTGGAACCAAGAATTTGTAGCCATGCATCGATCCAATCTTATTCTTATGGAATGCCCATCAACAAAATGTTTTGTCCACGTGAACTTCGGACCCACATAACCCAAATCCATAAAACTACATTCATCGATCACATCTCGAAATAATTGCATTTGATTATGATCTCTAGGAGCTCCACCCCACTTTTTCTCTTGTCGAACGATTTCATTAAAATCTCCACCACAAATCCATGGAATGCTTAATCTAGAATTTAAGCTACTCAATTTACTCCATGCTTCACTCCTCCGGTGTGTTTCGGGCTCTCCATAAAAACCAGTAAAACGCCATGCATCCTCAGTGTTCCCATTGATGATCGTATCAATAAAATACCTATGTGAATCAACAACCTCAATATTAATAGAATTTTTCCAAAATAATACTAGTCCACCGCCATGATTCAATCTTGGAACCACCCACTTCTGATCAAAATTAATCTTGCTCAAAATTCGATCTAGCCTTGTTTCGTCTGTCCATATTTCGGTTATAAACACGACAGAGAGATCTTTTGTCTGTATCAATCTAAGAAGCTCATTCTCTGTACGTGGGTTCCCAAGCCCACGACAATTCCATAGTAAGAGACTCATTACTTCTGGCAGGATTGGTAACCAGCCTCTATCAATATCTTATTTTTTGTTGCACCTCCCTGAGAAACCCTTTTTTTTTTTTTTGGTAACTCAGATAGGTTTGTTGTGTTTTCTGCACTTCTCTTTCCACCCAATATTTCGGCCATATTCACATCAGTTGCTGCACCTATTCTATTGAACCTTTTCCAAGTACCTTCAGCATGCATGTGACTTACAAGGGAGCTTGGAATCTCAGCAAGTGGCATGCGTGTTGATGGAGACATTTGAGCCGCCTAGACTGCAGGGCCTAGCACATTAGCTGCATGTGTTATTGGGCACGGCACCTGTTGCTCATAAATGCAAGGTTGACCAAAAGCATTTTGCTTTTCTATGCTAACTTCAATCCGGGTGGCACTATAAAGTTTCTATCATATTTCTTTATTCCTTTATCAATCTCTTTAATTTCCTCCTCCAAAGCTTCATCTGACACCTTTTACCAGGTCTTTAAAAACCCTCAGAGTTATTGAGCCGACCGTGTACCCTACAGGCAATAATTGTTAAAGATTACTGTAATCCAGCACATATACACACACCCTTAAAGGCCTTCAAAGTTGTGGAGCCGACCGTGTACTCCACAGGCCGTAATGGTTAAAGATTACTGTAATTAATCCAGCACATATATATATACACACACACAAAGACTGCATGAGATCCCTAGGATATATTACTCTTGACTCTGTCGCATTTACGCACAATACTCTTTTCTAACAACCCTATCAGTAATTAGTAAAACAGAGAATTCCTTTTACTTTCGTTTGAACCACCTAATATATTTCATTTCAAAGATTAATAAGATGAAGAGTCAGAAGAAGGGTCATATCTTTGCCATTAAATAAGTCTTCATCCTGAACCCACATAGAAAAAAAAAATATAAAAGCAAGTCGACATATTTGTTAAAGGTGACTAATAATTATTCAATACTTTTTGAATAAGAGGATATAAATATTTCTTTCTCTCAGGGCCAATCCAAGGGAGAAGATATATCCGTGTGTTTGTGCATAATAGTTATTTTTATTGTAATTTTATTAATTTTTTTATAATTTAAATTAAAATAATAATGAATAATGTATTTTGTAATCATACTTTTATTTATTATAGGAACAATCATAAATTATAAATATAAATTTTGTCGTACCAAAATGAAAATAATATAATTTTTCTTAGAAATTCAAAAGGCAAGTTAACAAAAATATTCATTTTATTAAAAGTTATTTATAACATTTTGTGAATCATTAAAAATAATATAAAATTTGGAAATTATTCTTTTAGTTTTAAACAAACTTTTTCAAACCTTTTTTTTTTTTTTTTTTGGCCTACAATTCAATACATTGAAAAACATAACTAAAAAAATTAATAAAACTTAACAATAATTAATTGGACCAATTAGGAAAACAATTTGTTGTTGATAATCTATTAAGGTTATTTTCTTTGCAGAAATTGTAATTTTTGTTCACCCAAAACATATTATCAAATAAACAATTATTAGCAAAATCTAAGACGAATTAAATTTCTATATATGTATTATTATAAAATAATAATAAAAATAAAAATAAAAATAAAATTGCAAAAGCTAAAATTTGTCACCCATTCGATTATTTTCGTTTGGCTAACCTTTACTTAAAAAAAATAAAAAATATAGAGTATTTATAATATAACTATTAAGAGTACTTTGTCCACCACAAAGGATAAAAAGGTAAACAAAAATTAGTAAAGTCTCATAGTTTAATATATAAATTGAGTACTATAAAAATTATGTTATGTAATAGAATAAATATCAAATTACAATTGTAAGGGTAGGTTTTGGATCCTGAGCCCAAAAGATGAATGGATTTAGGCCCAAAGAGCTCAACACAATGAATTTGTAGAGAGTAAATTTAAAAACTAGGCTTCAATGGATCAGACAACACGTATAGTGAACCAAAGATAATAAAACAAGCTCTGTACAAAGAAATCCTTCCTTGGCCAAATCCGAGGAGAGTTGTCCTTATATATTTTTCCTTTAAACTTGGATACAATTTCAGTTCTTCTTACTACAATGTTTTCTCTATAAAATTTCTGATCTCCTCTCCCTGGAAGGTTTCTTACATTATATAGTTCCCTTTAGATAATCTTGGCCCTCCATTTGTTGATCGTCCAGGCCACTACTTGAGTACTTGTTCCATCAGACACCTTCTCCAACCTCTTATGAGTTGGGACAGCCAAGGTAGTACTATTCAGGGGTCTTCTTCACATAAATGCAGCTAGGAGGTTTAGTGGGATGTATTAAATGTGGTAGTAGCCACCATCCCTTCAATCATGTTAGGGCTAATCCCCTCCCTGAAACTCTTTCTCTACAATATGACTTCCTTTGGTAACGTGCCACTGACGTGGCCTTATTGTCCGAGCGTGTGACCTTCTCGGTGTAGTAATGGCCTCCTCAGCCATGGGTATGACACGTGGCACAAATACCTTATTTAAATTCCTGGACCCCACAACAATAAATACCAAATTATCCAAATCATGCTATGTAATAAAATAATATTATATTTTTATATGCTATATTTGATTCTTTATAATGTAATAGGATAACATTTAACAATCAAAGAGAACAAAAAAAAAAAAAAACCTAAATCGCATTAACTCAAAGTAGAGTTTTAAAGAATATAAAAAATTATCAACCTAAAGCAAAGATGCAAGAACAAAAAAAAAATCCACCAAAAGAGAGAGAGAGAGAGAGAGAGAGAGAGAGAGAGAGAGAGAGAGAGATAACTTTTTTTTTTTTGTAAGGAAAAACTATGTATAGAATGGAAGAGATAGTAACAAATTTATAGTAAGATGATATGAATAAGAAGAGACAAAAATAAAGGAAAATGAAGGGAAAGGGGAAAAATGATATTAATGTAGAGGGTAGTAGGAAGATGAAAAAGTAAAGGAAGGAGAAAAGTTGGAAAAGTAGTGGGGAGATGAAAAGGTAAGAAAGAGAGAAAATTTGGAGAAGTGTAAATATTAAAAACAATTATAGGAAAATTGAAAAGAAAAAAGATAATGACTTGGACATTGATGTGGTTTAACTAGAGCGTAACAACAATTAATACTACGCTTCAGTTTATATATATATATATATATATATATTGGAATCCCCATTAGTAATAAACATAAATAGTTTAGCCGATAATCATATGATCCACTGACTCTCTAGTCGGAAAACAAAGTTGCTATCATATATATATTTGTTCTCTCCCCCACAATCCCACAGACTTTTACCTTTATATGGTTTAGAGCATTCCCATCAGCTCGTGCATAAATTTTTCCATTTTACACATCTAAAACCTATTTTTTCTATTTTACACATTGACGCCTCCGGTGGTGATGGCGAGAATGACAAGCAAGATCGACGCCTCCAAAGGCAAGCGGTGGCAATGGCAATGGCGAGAGACATTCAACCCGAAACCCACTGATCAAGCCCATTCAACCCGAAAACCACTGATCAAGCCCATTCAACCCGAAAACAACGAGAAACAAAGGAATGACGCTTCCTCGATCATTGCATGTAATATACCAACCCACTTACAATGACTAGGTAAGAAACATTAGCCTTCGCTTCTAGATAGTGACACCGAGCTGCAATAACCTTATTTGTGGAATTGTACAAGCCCATTTACTATATGCCTGGGCGGCGATTCAATTAAGGACCAGTCAAGGAAGGGGAAACACCCATGCAAATGCAATGAGGACCAAACTCACCTAGCCCCAATCATGGGTTAGCTACTTGGCTCATATAAACTTCAAGTCAAAATCCTATTACTATCAAAGAAATATTGCTTTTTGGAAGATTTTTGGATTTTTCATTGTGTCATCATCACCCGATCAAAGCAAGCAAATTTTCCATTACATGGGTCCCTTTGCATAGATTGACTCTAGTCAATACGGCCATCAGTTCTTGCGTTTTTGTGGTTATTGGCAATTATGTGTGGAATAAGTTGGTTTTTTCCTATTGAAATTGAACAGTGGTTTAAAATAAGTGGAAAAGAAGAAAGAATTGTTAATTTTTGCTTGAAGTTTATAATAGCTAACCCAAGTTTGGGGCAAGGTGTGATTGGTCAAAAGCAAAGAAGATTGAATTGAATAAGAATGTCAAAAATTATATAATCAAGGTTTTTTATTTTTTATTTATTTTTAGAAGGTATAATCAAGGTTGTTGGATATACTATTCAAGGTTTCAATTAAGGACCAGTCAAGGAAGGAGAAACACCCACGCAAATGCAATGAGGACCAAACTCACCTAGCCCCAATCATGGGTTAGCTACTTAGCTCATATAAACTTCAAGTCAAAATCCTATTACTATCAAAGAAATATTGTTCTTTGGAAGATTTTTGGATTTTTCACAAGTTTACACCCACTGATGTGGGTGTTTTTTTGCTCAGATTGTGTAAAATTTGTTACTTTTTCTATTTTGTAAAGTTATCCACAAGTTGATGTGGGTGCTTTTAGTTTGCACGATAGCCTAGCAACAAAGGAACTCCAGACAAGAAGGAAAATCATCATAGATGATGGTTGACCTCTCTATGTGGGGAAGCCTAAAAAACAATCTGTTAGGTTTAGACCCCTAGTAAAAACAATTTTAAGACTGTTAATATATTAATTATGTAAGTCTTTGGTTAATCTAGCAATTATCAATATTATGCACAACAAAAACATAAATACATATAATATATAACTTAGGAAAACCTATGAATCAAACCATTTCACGGTAAAAATGTGGAGGGATATAACTTTATCAATCACTTTTCAAAAAAATCAACAACAGGTTATTTATTTTATATTCTATTTTATTTAAATAATTATTTTTATTTTTTTAAACTATTATCTGCGGAGAGAGAATTAAAATAATGAACTATAAAGCTATAGTAACCATGTGTATACATAATTATTGTAGCAAAAATTGATTTTTGCACAAATTTACATTGGTTGATGTAGGAAAATTTTGAGGTTAATTGGTTGGGTAAAATGTGGAGCTTTTTCTATTTTACAGAGAGAGAGAGAGGCCTTGGTGCATGTAGGTGATAGAAGTAGGCTTGTTTTTCTTTCGCCTATATAAATCGGTCACCCCACAGCATATCAGTGTGGAAACTGTAAGTTAATTTAGAGAAGTGCCTAGTGAAGTTTTCCAGGTATCAATTATTTATTTATTTTTTTAAAATTTATGGAAAACTCTTTTGGTTTCTTTATTTCGATGCAGTAAGTAAGATCAATTAAAGCATATTTGAGATAGACAATCTCCTTCTTGTGTGCAAAATTTATGGTTATATTTGACAAGGCAATTTAAATACATACTTAAAGCTTGAAGCTCAATTTCTTTGAGATTTTAAATGTTTGAAGCTTTATTTTTTTGATAAGGAAGCTTCTTATTTTGTAGGCTAAAATTTTATTTTTACCTTTAAAATATAGCACATGTTCTATTTCGTCTTTGAATCAAAATATTTTATTTTCATCATGAAAATTTAAAATGTTCTATTCTTTGTTATTCTTGTCAAAATATATATTCTATTGACAAAAAATTTGATGAAAGTGGATGAAAGGATGAAATATTGAGATGTCGTTTTAAAATTTTCAGAGATGAAGATAAAACTTCTTAAATTATAGACAAAAATAGAGTATCTACTATTAATACCATATATACTGGATGGAAGAATATATATATATATATATATATATATACGCACACTCAAAACTTGCTTTGGCTTCCTTCTTTCATGATTTATTTTTTTATTTTTATTCTTCTCTAAATGTCATCATTGAATCAGTTGGTTTCTTTGCTTATTATTTCTGTTGGAGAGGGAAGAGTGTTCGGAAAGCAATGGGTTTGGCAGATAACAGATGGTCACTTAAGGGACTGAGCGCTCTTGTAACTGGTGGAACCAAAGGAATCGGGTTCTTCTCTCTCTCTCTCTCTCCATGTTCCACTTCAAAGGGTCTGAATTAAATAGTCAAGTATCAAAATCTTTTTGATTTTGTTCAGGTATGCTATTGTGGAGGAGCTGGCCATACTAGGCGCAAGAGTACATACTTGTTCTCGAAATGAAGCTGAGCTTAATGGATGCATAAAGGCTTGGGAAGATAAAGGGTTTCTGGTTTCTGGTTCAGTCTGTGATGTATCGTCTAAAGCCCAAAGAGAGAAGCTAATGGAGTCTGTCTCCTCTGTATTTAATGGAATGCTTAACATCCTAGTGAGTTGTCCTTCATCCATGTAGCTTTGGAGACCTATTTTCTTCATTAGTGTTTTTCAGCTTTTGTATTTTTATTTTGTGAGAATCACTGAAGGTATAGGTTTAAAACACACACATCCTGTGTGCAATAAACTTATTATTGTTGTTATTATCATTATTAAGTACTATACCATGTTAGTTCAATTGGTAAAATATTGCTTGTCATCGAATAAGAGAGATCTGGAATTCAATCTTCTTAGTTGAACAAGTTGGTTCAGTTTTTAAAACTATGATTTGAATATTTTGCTTGAATTAGTGATACCCAAGATGGTCTATTGAATAATGTAATAACATAAGGACAAAACTTAGGTAGAATTCCTTAAGTAATATAATTTATTTTTGTAATTAAATTTGACTATCTAGATGCATTAAACAATGAACCATATAGCCAAATTTAATTGTCGTAAGAAAGTGTAATATTATTTTTACTGCACTAATTGGTCAATGCATTCATATTATTGTTTTTTTTTTTTGGAATGCCATTGTTGAATTTAATTGAGAAACTTAAGTTGCAACACCTAAGAAAGTGTATCTAAGTTTCACCCAACATAATAGTGAATTTGATTAACTTGATCATGTTGGTTTTTTGCTTAAAACAACAAGGTGATAATGATATGATTTATTTTCTATACATTCTCTAAACTCTACACTCCTTATACCAGATAATCCTTTTTGGGTAAATTACTTTCTAAACTTTAAGTTTTGGGTATCTCTTATTTATACCTTAAAATTTTAAATGTTTCATTTCAACTTCAAGTTTGAAATAAATTATATTTAAACTAGCTAGTCATGTGATGTTTAATAGCGTTTACAAAGAAAATGTGATAGTAGGTTTACATGAAATGTTTTTAGAAATTTTAAGGTTTAAATGAAATATACCAAAAACTCTAAGGTTTAAAGAGTAATTTATCATTTGATTTTTGCACTTTACCCATTATTTTTGTTCATCTGATTTTCACAATGATTCTTATCATGAAAGATCGTTTGTCATATATATAAATTTATTTTATTTTATTTGGATTGTATAAATTATTTTTATTTTTTATTTTTTGAAGTACAATTATACTATTGCCTAACTTTTTTTCTAAGCACAATAAATTAATGAAAATAAATGCTTCCGAACAAGCACTCGAGTACTCCATTGCATTTCTTCTATATTATTGAGTGTTATAAGATATTCCAATTCTCTACTGAATTTGTAATTGAAATACTGTGCTTCAATTTCTGGATTTAGGTGAATAATGTTGGGACCGGTATATTGAAACCAGCAATTGAGTACACAGCTGAAGAATTCTCTACTATTTTCGGAACCAACTTTGAATCTGCTTACCACCTTTCCCAACTTTCACACCCCCTTTTGAAGGCGTCTGGAGCAGGAAGCATTGTGTTTATCTCCTCTGTTGCTGGGGTGGTTTCGTTAAAAAATTTGTCTGTTTATTCAGCAACTAAAGGTATGTTTAAGAAAGCAAAAAAGAAAAAAAAAAAAAAAGTGAAAAATCATCTTACAGATATCTGATATTCATTCATTCATTACTGGCTAGTCCCCTAGCTATATATGGGGTAGGGATGAGAGTACTGTGTTCCTAATTATGATCGGTTTTCTCACTTCATATTTTTCAGGAGCAATGAATCAGCTCACAAAGAATTTGGCATGTGAATGGGCAAAAGACAATATCAGGTCCAATTCTGTGGCGCCATGGTACATCAAAACACCTCTAGTGGACAATGTAAATTTCTTTTGCCTCAATCACTTTGCTTTGTAGTTGGCACTAACGTCTCTAATCAACAGGTCCAGAACAAGCAATTTGTCTGGTGTTAACTGATTAGTCCACTGGTCACAAATTGTCATGTTGCAGTTTTAACTTTTTCTGCTTCAATTATTCCATGATCGATACACTAACTTGTATTTTTTTGAGATAAAATTATATAAGTGGCTCCTCTCAATTATGTGATGTGATTTCCAACTACAGTTATGAAATTATGCGGTGCATCCAATTTATTGTACCCTCCTTTCATATGAGTGTCGGCACACCGCACACTTTACTTGAGATGACGGTGTAATACATAGTATACGGAATAATTTCCCCTAAGATTGGTAGTTTTGCATCTGTGATCTGTGGAACTTATGAGATTCCACCTATGGAACACACTTATATATGATCCACATTCTCCTTTAGGCAACTTATGTCTTCTTTCTTCTCAGGTGCTCGAGGATACAGAATATAAGGAAGAGGTCATTTCTCGCACTCCATTGAAGCGCATAGGAGAAGCAGAGGAGGTCTCATCTTTGGTAGCATTCCTGTGCATGCCAGCATCATCTTATATTACTGGCCAGATTATTTGCGTTGATGGTGGAATGACTGTCAACGGCTTTAACCCAAGTCGTGACTAAAGGGCAACAATTTTATGCCACACACACACACATATATATATATATATATATATATTCTGCAAATGTGTTTTGTTTAGCACAAATGGGGGAATGTATGGGACAACGTATATGAGCTCATACTTGATGTTGAGTGCAATAATTGATGTTGAAAACACAATGAAGTTGTTGGACTTACATATGTAAGTGAAATTTTACATTAATCAATAATGATGAGAGAAATGAGTAGTTAATATAACATAGTTGAACTCACACCAATTGAGCGAGTTTCTCAAAGTCCATGTTAGGTGTCACGTTGAAATTTGTAAGGGTCATATTTTTATGTATTAAAATATTTGAGTTCAAAACACATCTGACATGTATTTGAGTCTTAGTTTTTAGTGTGTTCTGAAGGGAATTAACCCAAAATTCCCAAGCCTGTGAGAAACAAAAATAGAGAAAACACACGCTGAAGAAAAATAATCACACACACAAGACAATATTTATGTGGTTCGGCAAATTGCCTACGTCCATGGAGTTGTAGAGATTTCACTATTATCAGGGAAAAATACAAGTGCAGCAGTACAATTTTTTTCTCTCTCAAAAACTACAACAACAAACCATAATCACCAAAACTGCGTTTTTTACATCCTACATATAAGATTTACAATGGGCTACAAAATGGTGCAAATTTTTTTCTTGGGGGCGTTGCTCTCGAACCCCCAAAAGGCTTGTCCATGAGTACTCCATGGATTAAATTTCAAAAAATCTCCCATTAAAAACCACGCAACATTATTTAGGTTAGGTTGAGTCGTCAACCAAATCAAACATAGTTAGACTCCACAAAACCCAACAAATCTCTCACTTGGAGACAAGTTCAATCACCAACATCAACCGCAATCCTCTAAAAAACAATCCCCCATCCCTACAACTCATCCTCTTGTCCTCAAGCTAGAAGACCAACTGAAGTTGCACACAGTTTCAGCTTCTCAATAGCAACACCCTTAGTCAACATGTCCGCTGGATTCTTAGATCCACAAATTTTCTCAAGTATTACCAGCTTATTTTCAACAAGGTAACAGATAAAGAGGTATTTTGTTTGTATATGCTTCGAATTTGAATGAAAAATCGAATTTTTGACAAGAAAGATTGCACTCTAACTGTCACTGTATAAAATGCCCATCTCCTGCTTCTTATCCAATTCATCTAAGAAGCTATGTAGCCAAATCATCTTCTTTCCAGTTTCAGTTACTGCAACATACTCAGCTTCTGTAATAGACAAAGCAACAATTTTTTGTAGATTTGAGGCCCATGATATAGCTGTACCACCCAAAGTAAATACAAACTCAGTAGTAATCTTTCTACTATCAATATCACCAGCAAAATCAGTATCTACATAACTCTACAGTTTCAAACTTGCACCTATGAAGCAAAAACATGTATTTGATGAAATATTCAGATATCTCAGAATCCACTTGACTGCCTCCCAATGTTGATTTCCTGGTCTACTCATGAATTTGCTCACAACTCCCACTGTTTGTGCAATGTCTGACCTTGTACACACCATAGCATACATCAAGCTGCCAATAGCTAAGGCATAGAGCACCTTGCTCATATGGTCAATTTCTTCTTCTGTCTTTGATGATTATTCTTTGTTTAGTTTGAAATGACTTCCCAAGGGTGTACTCACTGGTTTAGCTTCATTTATGTTGAACCTGCTGAGAACTTTCTTCACATACTCTGACTATGAAACTTCAATGTACCATTAGTCTTGTCTCTAAAGATTTTCATACCAAGGATTTGCTTTGCAGCTCCCAAATCCTTCATTGCAAACTGTTTTGACAATTACTTCTTTAGATTATTAATCTCCTTAATGCTAAATCCTGCAATGAGTATATCATCCACATACAACAGTAAAATGATATAAGAATTGTCAAAGAACTTAACATAGCAACAGTGATCAGTTTCACATCTCTTAAACCCAATTCTATGTATGAAATTGTCAAATTTCTTATACCATTGTCTTGGAGCTTGTTTTAGGCCATACAAGCTTTTTCTCAGTTTGCAGACTAGATTCTCTTGTCCTTGAACAATGAACCCTTCTAGCTGAATCATGTAAATGTCTTCCTCCAAGTCACCATGAAGGAATGCCTTCTTCACATCTAATTGCTTAAGATGTAAGTTTTCTGCAGCCACCATTCCCAATATCAGTCTAATGGTTGACATCTTCACAACTGGAGAAAATATCTTTGAGTAGTCAATGCCCTTCTTTTGCTGGAACCCTTTGACAACTAATCTGGCCTTATAACGCTTGCTGCCATCATACTCATCCTTTATTCTGTATACCCACTTGTTGTGCAAAGCCTTCTTTTCTACTGGCTGTTTAGTTAATTCTCATGTCTGATTCCCTAACAAGGAATCCATCTCATCCTTCATGGCTAACTCCCACTTGCTTGAATTTTCATCCTACAAGGCTTCTTCATAACACTCTGGCTCATCACCATCAGTCAATAGGAGATAATTTAGAGTGGGTGAATAACGCTGTGGAGGTCTAATGGTCCTAGAAGATCTACGAACTTCAACTACAGATGTACTCTGATCTACCTGTGAATCTACATTCTCTTTATCTTTTTCACCCCTTTTTTGGACAGTACTTTCAGTCAATTCATCTAAGTTGACAAACTCGGATTTCTTTTAATCAATCTCTGTAACATCTAACACTACAGTTGACCTATCCTTGTACATAACTTGTTCATTAAATATCACATTTCTATTTCTGATGATTTTCCTGTTTTGTTTACCCCAAAACCTATAGTCAAATTTCTCATCACCATAGCTAATAAAAAAACATATTTTAGACTTTGCATCATGTTTACTACTAGCATCAGAATCAATATGAACATAAGAAACACAACCAAAAACTTTTAAATGTGAAAACTTTACCTCTTTACTGCTCCAAATCTCCTTAGGAAGTCTGAACTCCATGAGAACTAATGGTACTCAGTTTATAAGGTAAGCTGCAATACTAACAACATCAGCCTAGAAAGTTTTTGGTAGTCCAGCATGCAACTTCATACTCCTAGCACACTCATTGAGAGTTCTGCTCATGCGCTTAGCCACACAATACTACTATGGTATCCTAGGAATGGTCTTCTCTATCCTAATTCCTTGTGCAACACAATACTCACTGAACCCTTCATCTATGTACTCTTTTTCATTATCTGACCTCAAACATTTACTTTCAAACCTGTTTCTGTCTCAACATGACCTTCCACTTCTTAAAAGTTTCAAATGCATTAGATTTATTTTTCAGAAAATAAACCCATACCTTTCTGCTTGAGTCATCAATGAAAGTGATGTAGTACCTTGAACCTCCAAGAGATGCAACCGGAAAAGACCTCACAAATCAGTGTGTACTAACTCCAATTTTTCAGCTTTCGGTGTCCTGCCAGTTTTCAAGAAACTCACATTTTTCTGCTTTCCTAAGATGTAGCTTTCACACATGTCAAAATTAATGGACTTCAATTCTAGTAGTTTTCCTCTTGACAGCAACATCTTCATCCCTTTCTCACTCATGTGACCAAGTTTACGGTGCCATAGACTTGTATTAGTACTTACTTTAGCAACTGCAATTTTGTCTTTTGGACTTGAGGTCATATATAGAGTACTGGTCTTCTTTCTACGAGCCAATACTCTAACTCCCTTTGTAACCTTCCAAGTACCACTAACAAATAGTATTGCATGCCTTTCATCATCAAGTAGTCCAACAGAAATCAGATTCCTCCTCAGGTCAGGAATATGTTGAACCTTTCCTAGTAACCAAACAGACCCATTAGATAACAATATACAGACGTCTCCCATACCTATAACATCCAAGGTTGTACCATCAGCCAAATATACCTTACCAAAATCACTTGCAACATAGTTTTGTATGATTTCTTAGTGTGGAGTAGTATGAAATGAAACTCCTGAGTCCAAAACCCAATCATTAAGTGGACTGTCTATTGCAAGAAGTAATGCATCCTATACCTCTTTTGTTACAGCATTAGCAGAATCATTTTCATTCTTCTTTTTAGGACTTTTGCGTTGCCTCCTAAAGTGACTCGTTTTCCCACAGTTCCAGCATTGTACTTGTTAGCCTAATCTAGATTTACTTCTATTCCGATTAGAATTTCTAAATTTTGATTTGCCCCAATTAAAATTTCTATCATTACTTTTGCCTCTTGTCTCAAGGTTTAGGGTAGAATCAAATCTTGAGGTTTCACCTGCATCTTTTCTGTGAATCTCCTCAGTCAGAATTAAATCTCGTATGTCATTGTACTTCAGCTTTTCCTTTCCTATAGAATTGCTTATTGCCATTCTCATTGCCTCCCAACTGTTTGGCAAAAAAGCCAAAACGATTAGTGCGCGAATCTCATCATCAAAATCAATTTCTACAGATGACAATTTATTTGTGATAGTGTTAAATTCGTTCAGATGTTGTGCTACTGATGGATTCTCTGCAATCTTCAAATTGAATAGTTTCTTCATCAGATGCACCTTGTTGTTTGTTGACGGCTTTTCATACATACTAGACAAAGCCTTCATCAGATCTGTTGTGATCTTCTCCTTTACAACATTGTGTGCAATAGACCTAGACAGAGATAACCTGATAACTCCTAGTACCTGTTTGTCAAGAAGAGCCAATTCCTCAGCCTTTATAGTTTTAGGTTTTTCCCCTAGAAGTGGCAGATGCAACTTCTTCCCATAAAGATAATCTTTGATTTGCATCCTCCGGAATCCAAAGTTTGTGCCATCGAACTTTTCTATTCTAGACGTCTTTCCTGCTTCCTCTGCCATTGCTCCCACTTAAACCTAACCCTAGGCTTTGATACCAGTTGAAGGGAATTAACCCAAAATTCCCAAACCTGTGAGAAATAAAAATAGGAAAAACATACGCTAAAGAAAAATAATCACACAGACAAGACAGTATTTACGTGGTTCGGCAATTTGCCTATATCCATGGAGTTGCAGGGATTTCACTATTATCAGGAAAAAAATACAAGTGCAGCAGTACAGTTTTTTTTCCTTTCTTAAAAACTACAACAACAAACCCTAATCACCAAAACTGCGTTTTCTACATCTTGCACACAGGATTCACAATGGGCTACAAAACGGGCCAAAATTTTTTCAACATTATTTGGGTCAAGTCGAGTTATCAACCAAATTAAACATAACTAGACTCCATAAAGCCCAACATGTTCAAGAAGTACAACAAGTGGTTAAAGTCACAAAATTGCTTACACAAGTGGTCTTGATACTTCGCTCAATACCTATTGATCTATTGAGAATAAATGATTCTTGATGCATGTCTTGACATCTCTCAATCTATCGAACCTTGGGAAAATTGAATAGTAATTTTTTGTTTCAACCCACAATGACTTGGCCTTTTTGGGATTTGTGCACTAGAGTTCCAAAATATATAAAAGAAATATTTTATGGTTGTTGACATCATAGGGATAGAGACACGCATAAAAGTTGCTATAGCGTTTGTGCGCCTAAATTTTTGTACCAAGCTTCTACTAGTTCATCAAAGTCATGATTTGAAGAACACTGCAATTCTATAACTATCAAAGAGGTTGTTGTGCTATCAGTCACAAAATAGGAGATTTGTGCAAAGGAGAAATTTATTACAAGAAGTAGTCCAATTGAGGATTGGAGCTGAGCTTCATTATAGATTAGTAGGTTCTATTGTAAGAAGGTACTTTAGGTAAGATTCATTATACTTGCAATCTCTATTCTTGTTAGTTGATTTTTTGGAAGTGATGACCTAAACTTCACTAATAGGGTTTTGCTTGCGAGAATTTTCCCTATTGTGATCAAATTGCCATGTCAAACTTATTTTTCATTGCACTTAATTTAGTTTGGTTATTTGCTTATGCCTTAATTACATTTGTATGTAATTTGGACTAATATGTTAATCAACTTCAGTAATTGGTTGATTTAACTAAACTCAATCTATAGCCTAATAAAATTGAAGGAATGTCCCTTATAAGGACACCTTTGTGATTATCTTCACCAAAATTGCTATTGTTGGTATGTTAACCATCAAACTGGGGTAAGGATAAGACTTTGGTAGCAATTGATGCATGGCAAAAACCATAAGAAGCAATAAATGTCTATTTCAAGAAAATAACATTGAATCCACGAAAGTTTCTTGAATTCACAAGGATAAATAATCTAGAATCTACTAGAGAAAAAGGGAAACTAAGTCTATATTTTTATTAACTTGAAAATTGAACTTAAAATTTGTTTACAGGATTTAGGCCAATTTAAAGACTTTGTAAAACTTGACTGCCAAGAGAATATATTCTAAAATAGATTCTAATTAATATTCTACTATAATTGGATTCTAATTTAGTCAGAGAAGCATGAAATGGACCTTTAAATCAAGAAAATAAATACCCCAAGCCTAAATTTCTGAAAATTACAAAAAAAAAAAAAAACTAATAAATAACAAAAGTCTTATGGTAGCTTTTCTTTGTCACTAGACTCACTACAATGTTTTCTGCAACTAGTATTTTCCACTTCTCCAAATGAGTCACATCTATAGTGGTATATATTGCATGTAGAAGTAGAACACCGACACCAATATAATAAGGCAAACCTATCAAGAGTTTATGGCACTGAGAGAAACAATCGAACTAGGCATCATGGTCATCTCAGATAGTGACCAGAGATGGCTCTAGAATTTTTGTCTAGAAGTTGCCAATAAGAAACATAAATTATATAAAATCTAAAACAAAATAGACTTGAGTATATCAATATCATAAAAAAAAAATAAAATACATGAAATTCTACAATTGTCTTCTACAAGGTTTCATATTTTGAAACTGTTGCATGATAGATTCATTATCAATCCTACGAGCTATATCTTTTTCAATGTACACAGTCAAACAATCATTCATCTACTAATCCCCCATTCGATTGTGTAGTTCATTCTTGATATATTTCATTGCTGAAAAACTCCTTTTCATTGTTGTAGTCACAACAAGAAGAGTCAAAACTAACTTTACAAGAAAATATACTAGTGGATATATAACATTCTTATTTGTCTCCACCATCTTTCTAGCAAGGTCCCCAATTCCTTTAAGCTCTAAAAACTCATCATTGGAGTGTATATCAACAATGTAAGTTTGAAACTGATTATCAAATGCCAATACATCTGTCTCATAAAAATCAGATGGATAGAAATTTGCAAGACATGACAATTTTTTTATATCAAAAGCCAAAAACGAATCACTTGGATTCAAGCAAGTCATACAAAGTAGCAACTCAGTAGTCGCCTCTGGAAAATGATTGTTAAGCTCTTGAAGTTGCAAATCTATGAGTTCATAGAATAGATCAACATGATAGTGATGTAAATTTGTAATTTGTGGGGCGCTGCGTCGTGGCCTCAAACCAATTACAAATATTTCATCCATGTTCAAGATAGGAATATCATGTTTGCTACAGAATGAGGATACCTCAGTCAATAGAGCTTCCCATTCATAGTCTCTCATCATCTGCAATCGTTGCTTAGACACCCTGCCAAGTGTCATAGCATTTACAATATTTTGATTTTTCTTTTGCAATGCTATTGACAACTCATTTGTGATCTCCAAAATATTTTTCATCAAGTGTAAAGTAAAGGAAAATTCAAAAGATAGAATTAATCTTAAAATAGTTCAAGCTTCAACTCTTTGCTCAGATAATAGGCTATCCTTTTGAATCATCTCAAGTACATTAACTGTGGAAGAGAACATCAAAATTAAGTTGAAGATTGTCCTATATGTGATCCCCAATGTCTATCACCAACATGTTTAAGAATTGTCTCTTGGTTTAAATCTTGCCCACTTTTAAGTTCACCCAAGTTCAATGCTTCTTGAATTTTGGCAAGTTGTGCATTTTGTAAAAATTCTCGTTTTTTACAAGAGACTCCAACAATAGTTACTATTTTACTAACAAAGCTTAAAAATTCAGCAATATCAGTATGCTTGTTAGCAACAGCTACAAAAGTCAATTGAAGTTGATGAGCAAAAAATGGACATAAAATGCTGATTTATTCTCCTTCAGAATTAAAGTTTTAAGACCATTGAATTCACCTTGCATGTTACTGGCCCCATCATAACCTTGCCCACCTAGTCTTGATAAACTTAATTCATATTTACAGAATAAAAATTCAATTGCAGCTTTTAGAGACAAAGCGGAGGCTACATGTACAATACCAAGAAATCGCTTTGTAACAATTCCCTTTTTATCCACATAACGCAAAACAATAGCCATTTGTTCTTTTATTGAGATATCACAGGACTCATCAACTAAAATTGAAAAGAACCCACTGTCAAGATCTTCAATAATGGCATTGGTAGTTTTATATGCAGCTGCATTCACAATGTCTTTTTGAATATCAGGATAGGTTAGCTTGTTGGTTTTTGGAGTTTTCTGCAACACTTCATTAATAACAACATTATGATTTGCCAAAAATTGTAGAAGGTCAAGGAAATTTCCTTTATCACTTGAATTATCAAATTCATCATGACCATGAAAAGCTAACCCCTGATGCAAAACGAATCTTATGCAATCAACTATTGCATTTAATTGAGTCTGATATTCAATCTTATCTTAATTTGACTACTTAACAAAAACACTTTGAATGTGTTGGTTTTGCTTCATTAGATTTTCACCATTCTTAAGAGCTTGGTTATGGGCACTATTAACACCTCCAACATATATGTCTAGCTTTCCTTTCTTATTCCAACTATTGAATCCATTTGTCACAAAACTATCACTTCCAGATTGCATACCAACATCTTGTCTAAATAGATAACAATATAAACAATATGCAGCATCCTTTTCAATACTATATTCCAACCAACTTCCATACTCTTTAAACCATATAGGATTAAATCGACGCATAAGTCCACCAAATTTTGTTTGAAGAAAATCGTGTTCATGAGGTTGACAAAGTTTTTTTTTTGTAAATAATATCTTCTTATTTTCATCTCGATCATTAGGATGATAGAATAAAATCTTTTTTCATTGCCCAAGGTCCAAAGGAAGATTGTTCACATCAACACGACCATGATTAGAAGATGAATCTTGAGTAAGAGATGAATCTTGGGTAGGAGATGAATCTTGCGGCCTACGGGGTTTCTTTATTATAAATTTGTCCATAATACTAGAAAAGAATAAAAAATAAACTATAAGTTCATTTGAAATATTTTTTTTCTTATATGATAAACATATCAATTATTGTTGTTAAGTGATTTTTTTGCAATTCGTTATAAGTTTACAATTATTTAAATGTCTTATATTTTTATTGTCCTTTAGTGTTAATGTATTGACCCACTCACATAGCCAACAACCTCTCACAAGTCACAAATTTAGTCAAATATTCAAAGTGCAAAAGACAAACTCATAACTCAAAACTTTATATCAAAACAATACAAACACTTACAGTAACAGTTACTACACATTGAAAAAAAAAGCTATTGCCAATGACTCAAAACTCAATTAAAAAATCAAACACTATAACCCATTAAACCCCACCCCTCCCCCCCCCCCCCCCACCCCCACACCATCCTAACAGGACCACACACACACACACAGTCATATATATGGCAAGACACGTGAGTGAGAGATGGAACTTCGAAGAAGACACATAAGCAGAGAGGCAAAGACAAAGCAAAGATAAGAATATAGAGAGTCAGAGACATAGAGAGAGAGAGAGAATGAGATATATATATATATATATATATATACATATGGAGGTGGCGATTAAGAAGACAAAGAGTCAAAATACTACAAACACAACTCTCACAGTGAAAGAAAAAGAGAAAGAGAGAGCTGAAAAAGCAGATCAAGTGGCAACAGATCAAGTGGCAATTAAGTGGCAGTAGGGGTAGATTAGGGACAATCTAGGCTGCGCCAGATCATAGGGCTATGTAGCAGCGATTAAGTGGCAATGGCGGCAGATTACTGAGATTAGGGACAGTCTAGGCGGTGGCAGATTGTGGGGCTACACAGTGGTAGGTTTTGTGTGTGTGAAGTCGAGACAGCCTTTTTCCTTTGGGTTTGGAGAGTGAAGAATGACAGTGGGAGACTTTGGAGGCTATGTAGCAACAAATTCTTAGGATTTATTTCGCCTTTTATTTTATTTATGATTTTTCAAAATTCGATTTATGGGCTTTTTATTTCTGAGATTAAAGACCAAAATTTTCTATTGGACATTTTTTTCGAAGTTTAAGTTGGGCTTTAAAAAAAAAGGGTCATGTTCAAAGGTGAGGGTGTGCAAATTTGTATTACAGGGGGTTCAAAACAATTTTTTATAAATATATATATATATATATATAAATTTTTGGGTCAGGGGGTTCATTTGAACCCCTTGACTACAACATAGTGCCGCCCCTGTGTTGTGTGCAATAACTAGTAATTCCAACATCTCAAAAAGATGTTAACTTTTAAGGGAAATTATACTTTACCACCTTAAACTATACACCAAATTATACTTTGCATCCTAAACTATTCAAATGCACCCTAAACTATCACACTTTGCACCCTGGTGTAACTTTGCTATTATGTTTGATAGAATGCTATTGCATGTGACAAGCACGTGCATTTTGTTTAGGTGGAATAAACTTAAAAGACTGAAACGCCCTTTTTCAAAATCAATTAAAACGAAAGCCAATTTTTTCCAAATCTCTCTCCTTGTCTCACGTGCGTGCCAGCCTCTTCCCCAAATTCAAATGTGGGAAAAAAATTGATTTTTGTTTTAATTAATTTTGAAGAAGGGTGTTTTGTTTTTTAAGTTTGTTCCACCTAAGAAAAATGCATGTGTTTGTCATGTACAGTAGCATTCTGTCAAACATAACAGCAAAAGTAATACCAGGGTGCAAAGTGTGATAGTTTAGGGTGCAAAGTGTAATCTGATACATAGTTTAAGGTGGTAAAGTATTGGGGGTGCTAGATCTTGTAATATATATTCTAGTTTGATGAAGGATTCGAACCCATTCTTTGTATTTGAAACAAAGTAAAAACAAATCAGCTTCTTGATTCAGCTAGGTTTGCGTAAATTTGGTTGTTTGTATTTGGAAAACAAGAAAATGAGTCATTGAAGGCATAATGTAGTTACTAAAACTAGGGGTATTCATAGGTTAGATAATTAGATTGGATAGTTTTTTTGGGAAATTACACTTTATCCCCCTAAACTATGAGAATTTACACTTACCCCCTTAAACTATAAGAATGTACACTTACCCCCTAAACTATTGCTCATGCAACACTTAGCACCCCGCTTTTTATTTGCCAGTTAAGTTTGACAGAAAGCCAAGTCATACGTATCTCATGTGACTCTTGTTGAGTTGAAAGACTAAAATACCCCACTATCATTCTTAGTCAAACATGAAGCTAGCACACTATTTGTTTCTTGAGAAAAAAGCCATATGAAGAAGATAATAAAATCCAAACAAAAACTTGAAACAATCAAAACCCAAAAACAATTCAGAATCGCTTGATGAGATGTATATAATCTAATAATTAGAGTTCATCACTCTTTCCTTAAGGTCCTATGGCATTGAAACCCAGTTAAAAAAAAAAAAAAGGCTACTTAAACCCATAAAATGAGATGACCATCAAACCCATAAACTAACATGAAAACCAGAAAATAAGATGAACATCAAACCCAAAGATCAAACAATAAACCCACTGAGCTAGATGAACATAAAATCCAAAAAAATAAAATCAAACCCACAAATTTACAACCCAGAAATAAACAACAATATAGAGAGATTAGACAACAAACCCACTAAGATGAACAACCTGGAACCCACAAGTAGCTCCTAGTTTTGATCATCAGCAAATCCAAAAAACATAAACCCAGAACCCACAATTGCTATTTCAATAATCCACTTCATCAATGGCTAGATCTAAAACTTCACATCGAGTTCAAACCCACTCATTCTTTTAGACTCCTCCACCAACATTAATATTCTTTCTCTCACTGCTAATTCATTGAGTTACAAGGCCAACAACGATGGGTTTTGTGACTCACTGAGTTGCGACTTGCAAGGAAAACAAGCCTTGATCTCAAAGAGATCTAGGCTGACCCATTTCACGAATTTCATCTCTTTAGAAGCACCACTCACGATCCATAAGTAGCGATGCGATTAGTTGCTGTCAGTGTGTACGAGTCGACGCCATTGGGAGGAGAGATAGATTAAGAGAGCGAAAGTGAAAATTGAGTTTTTACTGAGGCACATTAATTAGGTCATTTTAGGGGTTCCATTTAAGCTCCAACCTATGCTTGTCTAGCTGAAAAACTCCCCCCCCCCCCCCTCCAAAAAAAAGTGAAAAAATACATGCCAACATGAACTTAACCAATAACTCATTGATCTGACCTGTATTCAACCCGTTTAAGATTACCCATTTTTAACTCAACTCAACCTGTTTGCCATGACTAGGTAGGATTGAGAAACTTTTCACTAGCAATATCATCTTTTTCATTTATTTGTGTTTAGTAAATTGACTTGTTTTCTTAAAGACATGTGTCATCTTATTATCAGTTTAGAAACATCAACTTGGATGCTAAGATTGTATTCCAGAAACAGGATTGAGGTCAATTGGGTATTGCACCATGAGCAATTATTCCTATTTTTCTTACAAAATTTTTTACGTGACACATTTTGATTTTTTAATTAATTAATTTATTTAAAGGTTGAGATTGAAAGTTATTTTTTTTAGACATTAAAAGTTATTGCATGTTATGCTCCTATTTCAATCCTCTTAGAGCATTCATATCAATGGTTGTATAATAGAAAAAAAATGTCTTAAATTTATACATTCTTGCCCAAAAACTACCCACATCAGTAAGTGTATAAATGTGAATATTTACAAGTTTGTTACAGTAATTATGTGTATATATATACACACACACATAGTTACCATAGGTGTGTATCAATTATTTAATTAATTTCATTTTTTTCTCTCTCTTCTTACAAAATTCCTCCTCTCTCTTGGTCTCTTTCCTTTTCCCCTCCCCCCTCTCTTTTCACACTAGATTCTTCTTTTCCTTGATCTCTTTACTCTTTCCTCTCTCTCTTTCTCTCTCTCTCTCTCTCTCTCTCTTCATACAAGACTCCTCTTTTTTGGGGATGACAATTTTGCCCCACCCCACCTTGGCTTGCCCCTCCCAGCTTCGCCCTACGCAGGTTTTCCCCACCTCACATAAGTGGTGGGGCGAGATTTTAACCATTGCCACAGGGTTGAGAGGGGATGGGTTTAAACATTTTAGCCTCACCTCGCTCCACCCACATTGATAAGGATTATAATTGTAAATTTTTCATACCCTAAATATCTACTATTTAAATAATAGCTTATTTAAATGCATGGATATTAATATATTTTTTTTGTTAAACACTTGCATAATATTATTCAATTATTGCTAAAAATTATTTTGATTTGATGGGAAAAATTTAGTTGTAATTTCCAATATATTTATATTAATGAAACAAGTTTTATTAAAAATATTGTAATAGTTATGGGGCTAATTAATACGAAGTGTTATTTTACAAGGCAGAGTGGGGCCCCAAGGGGTGGAGATTGGGCAAGACAAAACAATGCAAGGTCTAGGTGAAAACCCCATCCTTTGGCCTTGCCCCTCCCTATTGTCATCCCTACTCTTCTCCTTGGATTTGTTTTTCTCAATCCTCATTATCCCTTCCTCATTTCTTCCTCTTCCCTTTCCTTCTACCACCCTAAACCAACCAAAAAACCACTGCCTAACCTAACCTCATCAACAGCCTGACTTAACCAAAAAAAACCCAAACAAATGGGTCACCTAGTCGTTCAACCACAAGATCAAAATAAAAACAATACAAAGGAACCCATAATTCCTTAATCTTGCTTGGTGGGTGACTAATCTATGGGTATGAAATTTTCTGGTGGGTTGATGAATTGATTTTGCTCGGATGATGGGTGGGTTGATGGTGGTTGGTTGCTATAATGGGTAGGCTGATGAAGGTTACTTGATTATAGGTGGGCTAATGGTGGGTTGATGATAGGTGTGAGTTGATCCATTGATGGTGGTTGGCTGCTTGGTGATTTTTGGTTGTGTTGGGTCTCTAAGAGAAAAGGGGTGACAATTCATGTTCGCATGTTAGGTTTGTGTCGTGTCGACTCATGGGTATTCGACTATATGGGTTAACCCTAACCTGACATGTTTATTAGATGGGTCAGAATTCGTCAACCCTAACACAACATTTTTATTAAACGAGCCAATCGTGTCGACTTGTTTATCAAATTTTATCAAAACGAAAAAAAAAAAAAAACTAATTTTAGTATTAACCAAATTGATATGAATTATGAAAAGCCAAACAAATAAATATTTTTAATATAAAATTCAAAACTAACGAGTAACTGCATTATAAATGATTATTCAAAATTAAAGCATATCTCAATATAACATATAATCAATTATAATATGTCAAAGAAAATAAACCACAACAACTAATAAATTTATATACATAGGGTTTGAAGGGTATATTGGTAAAATGTCATTTAATTAAACAAGTTAGACAGGTCAAACGATTTCTATGTGATGGACATTAACCCAACCCATTTATTAAACGGGTTAGTCGTGTCAATCCGAAAATGACATAAACCTATTAAGTCTCCACCCATAACCTACTAATTTCATGTCGCGTTGAATTCACAGGTCGTGTTCGATTTTGCCACCCCTAGAGAGAAGGAGCAAGTGAGAGAATTCTAGAGAGAGGGAGAGAAAGTGTGAAGGAAATAAGGAGTGACTGAGAGGGTTTTAGAGAGGAGGGAGTGTAAAGAAAATAATAAAAAAATTATAGAAGAATTAATATTTAATTGAAGTAAATTTTTAGAATAAGTAGTATGATATGAGTGTTTTTTAAAATAATGATATAAAATGAAGTTTTTTTTGTGGTTGTTGTTGTAAAATAGACCGTACCAAACGGCTCTTAAAACAAAGAATAATTTCTCGCAGGACTAGCAAAAACGGAAAAACATTTTGCAATGAAAAGAACAACGTCTCAAAAGTCAAAAGACTCAATACTCAAAGACTCTCACACTGTCACACTACTCAGCTGAGCTGACTGCTTGCTTCGCAGCTCAAATGTCTCAGACCCTCTTTCCACTTCCACTGGCTCCCTCTTCTTCTCGTTCTTCTTCAAATCTCTATAAAAACTCTAATCTCCTATACCCACACTCTCCAATCTTCTCAAACCCCACGTTTCCTCACCCGTTGACTTTTCATTCCAAGCTCCGAATATCACAACCCACCTCCATAACACCCACTCGGAGCCATCCCATGTTACATTCAAGCACTAACAGTAACAGTGACAGTAACAGTACCCCAATTGACAATCCCAGATGGTCTCTCCGTGGAATGACCGCCCTCGTCACCGGTGGCACTCGCGGAATCGGGTACATATTTTTACATACATAGAAAAAAAAGAAGTCTTGGAATTCATTTTCTTTTCCTCTTTGGTTTGTGAGAATTGAGAAATTAATTTTATTGTCAACTGGGAATTGGGCATTGGTTTCTCTACTTTTTAGGCATGCGATTGTAGAGGAATTGGTGGGGTTTGGAGCCAGAGTGCACACGTGTTGTCGGAATGAGAGTGAGCTTGATGGGTGCTTGAGTGAATGGGATAATTTGGGTTTTGGGGTTACTGGGTCAGTCTGTGACGTGTCAGTTCGATCTCAGAGAGAGGAGCTTATGAGCACTGTGTCCACTTTGTTTGATGGGAAGCTCAACATCCTCGTAAGCTTCTTTATTTCCTCAATTTTTTTTTTACATACAAAAACATTGGTTTTTGTGTTTCTCTTATTGGGTTTCAGAATGTTATGTACTGTGTCTGTTTGTGGTATTCTTTTGAGTCTTAACATGTTATAATTTGAAGTTTTGAACTGCTTTTCCTGTTTACTGAACTGGAAGACTGGCTTGTTTTTGATCCGTAGATAAATAATGTCGGGAGAAACATACGGAAACCGGTAGTGGATTTCACTGCTGCTGAATTTTCTACTCTCATGGCAACCAATTTTGAATCTGTTTTCCATATTTCTCAACTTGCTTATCCGCTTCTCAAAGCATCAGGAGTGGGAAGCATTGTATTCACCTCCTCTGTATCGGGTTTTGTTTCACTGAAGTCTATGTCTGTTCAGGGAGCAACCAAAGGTAATTTACCTATCAGATGAATGTATCCATGTTCCTATGAATTTTGAACTCAAGAAGCTTATAAAGAAAATTTTGTTTATTTGTGATTCCAGGAGCAATTAATCAACTTACTAAAACTTTGGCTTGTGAGTGGGCAAAAGACAATATAAGAAGTAATGCTGTTGCGCCTTGGTACATCAGAACCTCAATGGTGGAGCAGGTAACTCCAGATTGTTATGTGACCATTAATTGTGTGCAACATCATGGTGGCAAGGGCCGTTGCCTTCATTCTCCATGGAAGTTATTCCCCACACTCCTGCACCCATCCACTGACTCAAACACCCCCCTGACTACAATCATTTTAGGGGAGTGAAATATAATTGAAAAGAATAATTTCTTATTAGATTTACTTAAAAATCTTGATTTGCTGCATAAGCTCTACTGTGTTAATAAAGTTCTAGGTTACCAAACAGAATTTGCTCTGCTAGTCTCCGCATTTAAAAATTATGTTCAATACTTAAGCTTTGCTGTCATCGTATGCAAGGCACCTGCACCTTAGTAAATTCAAAGTTTAAAACATTAGTACTTGCACTAATTGATTTATAGCAGTTATAAAGGCTCAGTACAAGAAGTCAAAGTTGACCTTGAGTCTTTATTTGTTGTAGGTGCTCAGCAACAAGGAATACCTAGAAGAGGTGTATTCTCGAACCCCTCTTCGGCGTCTTGGAGATCCAAAGGAGGTCTCTTCCCTTGTGGCATTCCTTTGCTTACCTGCATCATCCTACATCACTGGGCAGATTGTTTGTGTTGACGGAGGGATGTGTGTAAATGGTTTCTACCCAAGACATGACTAGAAGTGACAACTTAGCCTTATTCCTCATCTGCTCTTGCTATACTTTGACCCCATTCAATCTAACCTCCACCATAAATGACATAACTCCCATGCTTGTCTTTCGGAGTTCTGCAATTGAACTTATTTTTTTCTTCCTAATTATTGTTCTTTGTATATTTAAAAGTGAAATTTCTTTTTCTGTCCTTCTAATGGCATTTAAGCCAGCTATATTACTCTTTGACCTTTCCCATTTGTTTTATTACAATATTTTTGTAAATCATGAAATGATTCGAACTGACAAGAGAGAAGAAATTGTAACATTAGATCTGCTAGTTGAAGAATTTTCTTTTTGTGTATTACTTTAAAGAAGATAATCTATATACGCACTTTCTAAGTTAATAATCACTTGAATGCTTGGAGGGAAGGTACATCAACAATTTAAATTAATATATACCTAGCTAACTCCTTCTGACCTTTTATATATTTAGATGCACATAGGAGTTGCAGAAAACTTCAAGCACTTGAGAACAAAATTTCTAAGTTAACAATCACTTGAAATGCTTGGAGGGAAGGTACATGAGCAATTTAAATTAATATATACCTAGCTAACTCCTTCTGACCTTTTTTGGGCTTATGCTAAAACTTTTGTATTTATTGTTTTTATCTAACTTCTTGTTTTTTTCTGTTTTGAGTAATTGCACTAGGCTGAATTTCTTAGGTATATTTCAGATCAATGGAGGGTGAGAAACCATTGTAATCATTACTATATTACTCATTTGAGCTACTGGAAGTACAATGAAATCAATAGATCAAGGAGAGATTAAGATTGGGGATAACATGGTGCAGGCAGGGAGTAGATGCAGAGATGATAGATTGTCACTTCTGGGAATGACTGCTCTTGTTACTGGTGGAACACAAGGAATTGGGTCTCTCTCTCTCTCTCTCAAGTTAATTGCTTCATGGTTGTTCATTTTTAAAGAACTCTGCTTTTATGGGGCCTGTGGCTACAGAGTACTAATCTTATAAAAACTAGTAGAGGCTTATTTATTGCAATGTTTTGTAATTATGTCAGGCATGCTGTTGTGGAGGAATTGACAGGGCTAGGTGCAAGAGTACATACATGCTCAAGAAATGAAGCCAAGCTCAATGCATGCTTACATGATTGGGAGATGAAGGGTTTCCAAGTCACAGGTTCAGTTTGTGATGTGATGTCTCGAGGTGAACGAGTCTAGCTGATGGACACAGTATCCTCAGTGTTTAGCAGGAGACTTAATATACTTGTAAGTCTCAATTCAGTTTAGTTTAATTTTTTTTTTTTTTGGATGTATTTTGTTTAATTCATTGCATTCTACATAGCAATTTTAGCATCACAAGATTGTAATGTAACAATGAATCATTACTGCTGTTGTGGGACTGGAATAGAAGTGAGGTTATCGATGCAATTCATTAAGTGCAATCATTCTGGACAACTGTGACAGACAAAAATGGGATTGCAACAGAAAATAGGTTCCAGATATTGTTAAATGTTTTTTTTTTTTTTTTTTTTTTTTTTTTGCCATTCCATTGTACCCTCTCCTATTCTATTCCTTTTGTGACCAACACCACCATCACCACTACCATCGCCATCACACTGTCGCTGCTGTCACCTCTGCCACTACCATCATTGTTGCACCACCTCTTCCACCGTCACCACCACCTCCATCACCACTGTGCCTAAATGAAATATTAATAATTTTCTGTGCGAGGTAAATGGCAGAAAATGTTATTTGGATCATTTTCAGAGTTGCAACAACACAAGAAAACAAGTCATTTTGTGATGAAACAAACGAATTGCCAAACTTGAGGAATTTAAAGTGAGTAGATAATTCTGGCAGCTGGTTATAGGGAGGGATTCCCAGATCATAATGAAGTTACTTTTCTGAAAGATGAGAAATCCTTTTCCTGTATCTTTCTAGCTTGGAGTTAGCAGCCTCTTATGTACAATAAAAACCCAACATTCAGCCCAAAAAGAAACCAATAAATTGAGCTTATCTATACCAATTTTCAGAGATTGTAACTGGAAATGAGGTTTAGGGAGTAGATAATTCTTGGAACTGGTTGAAGAGATGGAGTTGCGGATCATAAGGAAGTTACTTTCTGAAAGATTGGAAACTTTTTTCCCTGTAGCTTTCTAGCTTGAACTGTGCCGCTTTTTCGGTGAATAACACCCAATATTTGGCCACCAAAAAAAAAAAAAAAATTTTGAGCTTATCTATAACAATATTTAAAGATAGTTTTGACATCAAAACCGTCACTTGCCACATTAGAGCATAGTGAAGTCTAATGTGAATTAGCATCGAATTGTAGTTTCCTCTGTTATATTCTTGCTAAAATTAGGGGTAAAATTGCCTACCATTGACCTCCTTAGACCTTGTAAAGGTGGGAGCCTGGTGCGCTGCATGTGACATTTATGTATTTACTAACATAATTGTTCCATGTAATGTTGTTTGGGCTTCCCCAAATTTGTAGCTTGTATATGGCTTTGTGTATTTTGAACATCATATTTATAAATAATTGTTTAACCAGCCTCCACTATGCCATCGCCAATGAGCTCTAGCTCAACTGGCAGCTCCTCCCTTTGAAAGTGCTAGGTGGAGGGTAAGGTTATGGATTCAATACTCATAGTCATTGGGTATGTGCATAACTTACCAATAAAACAAAAGCATTTACTATACCATCAATATCATTGTTTTTAGTTTGAGAAGAAAAAAGGACCATCCAGGGTTCTGGTATAAACAAATTGCAAATGCATATCTTCAATCATTCTTTACATCCTAATTCTGGTAGCCTGAACCCAGGAGCAGGATAGTTTTTTGCTTAGCTAGTTGCATAAATTAAATTTAGAAAACTTCATATTTGTGAATCCTCCAAAGGAGTTTCTCATACCAATGTTTCTTATAGAAATGTTCACAGCTACTCTTGGAATGGCTTTCGTTCTTGTGAACCTTTAAAATCCTGTTCTTACTAAATTTTTTATCCTAGAAAAACAATGTGGGGACAAACATCTGGAAACCGACTGTAGATTACACAGCTGAAGAATTCTCTACTGTTATGACTACCAATCTTGAATCTGCTTACCATTTATGCCAGCTGGCACATCCTCTTTTGAAAGCATCAGGAGTAGGAAGCATTGTTTGTATTTCTTCTATTGCTGGTGTGGTGGCACTAAATGTTGGATCTATTTATGGTGCAAGTAAAGGTAATTTACTTATGTAATTTAAATTTTTATTTTTTCGATATGATCTGTTAAAACAATGTGCATATTATTCAAATCTTATAGATTTGTAAACTTTTAAATTCTGACTCTAGTCTATTTTTTTCTCTCTATGCGGGAGCAATAAACCAACTAACTAAAGATTTGGCGTGCGAGTGGGCAAAAGACAATATTAGGAGTAATTGTGTAGCACCTTGGGTTATCAGAACCCCCTTGGTTGAAGCTGTAAGGCTGTAGTGCCCTTTCACCATGCTTGTGCATTCATTGAATGTGTTTTTCACTGTTCTGTGTGCGGTTAATCTTTATCATGTTCTATTTATTTGGGCCACATGCAAGTCACATGTAGAGTTAAAAGATAACAGACATGTGTGGGCGTACGTGTGCATGCACGCAACGGTGCACGACATTTACACCTGAAATAGAAATGGAACTCCTAGGCTTTAATTCTCAAAAACATTTTTTGAAGAAGTTAGGATGTTGCTGAGACTTGGACAGCTCACTAAGTTAAAAATAATTCCGTATTCATTTACATGATGTGAAATAATTCCTTTATGCGACTTCTCATTACTATTGCAGGTTCTCAATGATGAGCAATTTTTGAAATTGGTAAATGCAAGAACACCTCTTGGACGCCCTGGAGAGCTAAAGGAGGTTTCGTCCCTTGTGGCATTCCTTTGCCTACCTGCATCCTCTTACATAACCGGGCAGATTATTTGTGTGGATGGAGGGGCGGCAGTGAGCGGCTTCCTCCCAAAACATGACTGACAATAAACATCAATCTCCTTATGATTTTTAAATGAGACATTTCCATATGTTCTCTTCTGTGTTGTGTGTTCTTACTTCTGTTTTGTAAAAGTGGCATTTTAAATTCCATCCAATTTGAACTGGATGAGGGTGAGAGGTAAACTTGTAACCCTCCTGATCTAATTATCTTGCCAATGGGAGAAAAAAAGAGAGGATAAAATGCAAAGCTTTCCTTCCATGTGGTTTTGTGAATTTCAAAGGATAACATCATGTCTTAAGGTGAGTTGCTTCTTGTAATTGTTATTTTTGAAAGAAAAAAACACTAAACCAAATAGGCACTAAGTCTGTATATCCTTCGGGTTTGGGCTTCGCTTCATTAGCAAGGATAGAACCAAGAACTTCTTTTGTAGACATGTAATCCTAAAATGCAATTGAATGAATTTCAAAATCTCACTCTCACACGCATATATAGACATATTCATGTAGGTATATGTGGGGATCAGCCCAGAATAACAAGTTGGCTGGGCCTTGGGCCTGTCCAAGGACCATTCTGTCAGAGGAGACATCGCGGTCCATAATCCTTGCCTAATCCAATTGGGGCGAAGAAAACACGTCCGAGGAGTAATTCCTCCTCGGACATTCCAAAGTCCAGGTCAATGATGCATTCCAGTTACTGTAGCCCTCACTCCAAACACGTAAGAAGAAAGAAGGCTCAAAATATCCCAACAAAGGCTGTCACCACCACATTAAATGCACCACAACTACTCTCCTGGCCGCATTAATGAAGAGAAGACCCCTGAACAGTGTTACCTTGGTCACTGCAATTCACAAAGAACTGGTAAGGACGTCAGATGGGACAGATGCTCAAGTGGGGGATTGGATGATCAACAAGTGTAGAGCCCAGATGATAAAAAAAGGGTCTATATAATATGTAAGAGTCCCTCAGAAGGGGAGGACGAAAAAAAAGAGGGGAGAGAAGAGAGAAAAAGCAAGGATTCATTGTATGAATGCATAGCCATGAATAAAACTTCCACTTTCATATCTATTTTCTTGATTCACGTTTCTACATCTGCTAAGAACATGCAACGAACCGTCTAAGTCAACTGAAACCGAGTTCTTCAGCCCATACTCTACAAAATTCATTGTGTGGGACTTCTTGGGCCAGGGCCTGATCGTCCAGGTTCGGGTTAACCAAAATCGTGTCCCTACAGTATATATGCGTTTAATAAAAATTTTCATACTTAGCAAAAGATGACTAAACCAATATTTCAGGGAAATTCTTGATTCGATTTCTTAGATTTTTTATACTATATTCCATATAAAATTGAGAATTCATTTTTGATCTCAAATTATATGTACTAAGTTTTTGTTTTTTGCTTTCATCTGAACTGAATTAGTTTTGTCTTATTGAGTAATTAAAGAATTTATAATATAAAACTTTGAATTCAAATTGGCATGTATTCGGTATTTGTAATATATTCTTATCTTTATTCACGTGTTATGAAATAATTACTTTTAGCCTCTAAAACATTTGAATTTTTACATCGAAATTTATTTCATTTACCAGCAATACCTACAAATTTGTGGAATACACTACACTATCATATATAACAATTATTTGATCCATAAATAACAAAGAAATACACAGATCAAGAATCATTTTAGAAAAGTATTATTCCAATCAATCTTTTAATATATACGATCTTTGATATCTTTGTTTTTGTTTTGTTTTGTTTTTTTTTTTTTGGAAATTCTCAATCGATGTTTCATGGGATTTTGCACTCTTTTCTTATTCCAAATATTAACAAAATAACGTAGAACAAGTAAAGTTTTGATTACTAAAGAAAATTAGAAAATTAAGCATATTAAATACATATAACAATGCTTAAAACTCACACAACATTTTACTACTCATGCCAATTAATTAATTAATTAATATTATTATTATTTTTTTTGATTTTGACATTGAATTTTTTTTTAGTTGCATGTCTTAAATATAATCGTATAAAGACCTCTAAAGAATTATCATGTATTATTAAGTTTCACAAAAATTACGATTTTGAGTGGAGATTATATAAAATTGGTATAATATATTAGTAATTGTGGGGACCGGTCCAGAATAACAAGTTGGCTGGGCCTTGGGCTCGTCCGAGGACCATTCTGTTCGAGGAGACGTCGCGGCCCATAATCCTTGCCTAATCCAATTGGGGCGAAGAAAACACGTCCGAGGAGTAATTACTCCTCGGACATTCCAAAGTCCAGGTCAATGATGCATCCCAGTTACTGTAGCCTTTACTCCAAACACGTAAGAAGAAAGAAGGCTCAAAATATCCCAACAAAGGCTGTCACCATCACATTAAATGCACCACAACTACTCTCCTGGCCGCATTAATGGAGAGAAGACTCCTGAACAGTGTTACCTTGGTCACTGCAACTCACAAAGAACTGGTAAGGGCGTCTGATGGGATAGGTGCTCAAGTGGGGGATTGGATGATCAACAAGTGTAAGGCCCAGATGATAAAAAAGGGCCTATATAATATGTAAGAGTCCCTCAGAAGGGGAGGACGAAAAAAAGAGGGGAGAGAAGAGAGAAAAAGCAAGGATTCATTGTATGAATGCATAGCCATGAATAAAACTTCCACTTTCATATCCATTTTCTTGATTTACGTTTCTACATCTGCTAAGAACATGCAACGAACTGTCTAAGTCAACTGAAACCGAGTTCTTCAGCCCATACTCTACAAAATTCATTGTGTGGGACTTCTTGGGCTAGGGCCTGATCGTCCAGGTCCGGGTTAACCAAAATCGTGTCCCTACAATTGGCGCCGTCTGTGGGAAGAACTAAGGTATCAGCTAGCACAACGGTCGAGCATGGTAGAACTAGGTCCGCTCCAGGAGAATCCTCACCAGGCTAACTCTTAACAGACACAACCTATTGAGTCCCAGAGGCAAAATAACCCTGCCAACCCAGGTGGCAGAGGGAATTGTGAGGGAAGCGTGCATACTATCCAGACGAGCCAGAGTCACACCCAGATAGGTAGTCACGTATCCCAGAGGCGAAATAGTCATCAGGCCATGCAGCGAGAGATAGATGATCTGAAGAGGAAGTTACGACGTGTGCAGCGAAAATGATCTCCCTCTAGCTCAGGTGAGTCCTCTAATGGG
The DNA here is from genome assembly GCF_932294415.1 of Quercus robur. NCBI lineage: Eukaryota > Viridiplantae > Streptophyta > Magnoliopsida > Fagales > Fagaceae > Quercus > Quercus robur. The sequence continues at coordinate 29,537,179 of NC_065534.1, read as the reverse complement.
GAGGATGCGAGTTACCGACGGAGGTTAAGGACCCCCTCAAGTGAAACCTTTTCTTACGAAAGAGAACCATGCCCTGTACGGAAGTATGAGAGCCCATCCAGTAAGGGTTCGGGAAATGATGCTATGAAGAGGGCGCTAGACCAGATTTCAAGGTCACCCTTCATGTATAGAATCGAAGGGGCTAAGCTGCCTCGACGCTTCAACCAACTAGCGTTCGCCATCTATAATGGCCGAGCAGACCCGGTAGAGCACGTGAGTCAGTTTAACCAAAAAATGGCTATCTACTCGCAAAATGAAGCCCTGATGTCCAAAGTCTTCCCATCCAGTTTGGGACCAATGGCGATGAGGTGGTTCAATAGCCTGAAGAAAAATTCCATAGGTTCGTACAAGTAGCTCACTCAGGCTTTCTGCTCCCGCTTCATTACAAATACCAGAGTCCCTCGACCCCTCAGTTCGCTATTATCCTTATCCATGCACGAGGGAGAGACCCTGAAAGCATATTCGGATAGATATTGGGAGGTATATAACGAATTAGATGACAACCATGATGATGTTGCTATCAGCACATTCAAAAGCGGTCTCCCCACCGAGCATGGCTTAAGGAAATCTCTCACTGGTAAACCAGTTGCCAACGTTCATCAGTTGATGGATAGGATCGACAAGTACAAAAGGGTGGAGGAAGATCAGCTGCAAGGAAGGGGAAAGGAGAAGATCATTCCCCCCAAAGCAAATGATTTTAGGTTGGAACGATATAACCATAACCAGCCGAGGAGAGATTTTTCGCGACAGGCTGGACAGAGTAACACGCAGATGGTGAATGCCGTGTTCAGGGAGCCAGTACAACAGGTGCTGGAGAAAGTAAGGAACGAGCCCTACTTCAGATGGCCGGGAAAGATGGCTGGAGACCCTTCCAAATGTAACCAGAACCTGTACTGCCACTATCATCAGGACCATGGGCATACCACTGAGGATTGTAGGAATCTATGGAATCACCTAGATCAGTTGGTCCGAGAAGGGAAGCTACGTCATCTTCTGCACCCCTCGAGTGGCCATCCCGGTCAAGCAATGCAAGAGCCTCGAAAGGATGTGTCATTAAGACCCCCCACCGGAACGATACATGTCATCTTTGCTGCACCAGGAAGAACTGGGCTACCCCCTTCCAGGGTACTGGCTGTTGGTCGGCTCCTCTCCGAGGATAGGCAAAGGGAACCTAAAAGGTCTAAAAAGGGAAGCTCCTTGATACTAGGATTCTCGGACGAGGATAAGAGAGGAACTATCCAACCTCACGACGATGCCTTAGTGGTTACGTTAAGAATCGGAGGTTTCGATGTGAAAAGGGTGTTAGTAGACTCAGGAAGTGCAGTAGAGATAATGTACCCTGATCTATACAAGGGGCTGAACCTGAAGCCGGAGGATTTGACAGCTTATGACTCCCCTCTTATCAGCTTCGAAGGGAGGACTGTTACGCCAAAGGGGCAGATCAGACTACCCATACAGACTGGATCGGAGGTGGTGGAGGTAAATTTTATCGTGGTCGATGCGTACTCACCTTACACAGCGATAGTTGCCAGGCCATGGATCCACGCCCTGGAAGCCGTATCCTCCACACTTCACCAAAAAGTAAAATACCCATCCAGAGGTCAAGTAGAAAAGATTCGTGGAGATCAGGCCATGGCCAGGCAGTGTATGGTGGCCGCCATCTTACATCGGTCCCATGCCGAGTCCTCGGCCCCAAGGAACTTATAGCAACCAGCCGCCTCGGCAAGGTAAGACAATGAGCTAGCCGAGGAGATAAGGTGTGAAAGTTTAGAGAAATTCACTGTCAACAATGACCCGGAGAAATTTTTCTAGGTCGGCTCCGAGTTGCCTTCTCAAGAAAAAGAGGAACTGGTCAGATTTCTCAGAAGAAATGTCAATGTGTTTGCATGGGACGCCTACGACGCCCCGGGAGTTGATCCTAGCCTTATTTGTCACCACCTGAACGTTAACCCATCTTCCACTCCGAAGAAGCAACCACCCCGACGCCCCTCAAAGGAACGTGCTAGTGCCGTAAAAGACGAAGTGGCAAAACTGAAAAGAGCAGGGGCTATTAAAGAGGTCTTTTACCCCGAATGGTTGGTAAACACGGTGGTGGTAAAGAAGAAAACAGGGAAGTGGAGAGTCTGCGTGGACTTTACGGACCTAAACAAGGCGTGCCCGAAGGACCCATTTCCCTTACCTCGAATTGACCGATTGGTGGATGCAACTGTGAGCCACCCTCGAATAAGTTTCCTGGACGCCTTCCAGGGTTATCATCAGATACCCCTCGCGTTAGAAGATCAGGAAAAGACGGCTTTCATGACACCCATCGGAAATTATCACTATAAGGTAATGCCGTTCGGATTAAAGAACGCAGGGTCAACCTACCAAAGGATGATGACCAGGATGTTCGAGCCACAGCTGGGCAAAATCATTGAGGTTTACATAGACGATATGGTTGTAAAAAGTAAAATGGTGTCCGAGCACGTGAAAGACCTTGAGATCATCTTTACTATCTTAAGGGAGCACAAGTTGCGACTCAATGCTTCCAAATGTTCATTCGGGGTCGGGTCCGGGAAATTCTTAGGGTATATGGTAACCCACAGGGGAATAGAAGTAAATCCCGATCAAATCAAAGCAATTAACAGCCTACAGGCTCCTCGGAATCCGAAAGAAGTGCAGAAGCTCACTGGCATGATCGCAGCATTAAACAAGTTCATAGCACGATCAGCGGATCGATGTCGACCTTTCTACCTCTTGATAAATAAGTGGAAAGGGTTTGAATGGTCGGAGGATTGTGTTCGGGCCTTCCAGCAACTTAAGGAATACCCGTCACGACCACCCATCATGTCCAGCCCCGAGGCAGACGAGGTACTGTTTGCATACGTCGCTGTAGCTCCCCATGCTGTAAGCCTGGTATTGATACGAGATGATAATGGGGTGCAGCGACCAGTTTACTATGTGAGCAAATCATTACATGAGGCCGAGGTGCGATACCTACCTTTGGAAAAAGCAATTCTAATGATAGTACACGCCACACGGAAGCTCCCTCACTACTTTCAGGCGCATACGGTCATCGTTCTAACCCAGCTTTCCCTTCGAGCGGTGCTTCGAAGCGCCGACTACACAGGAAGGATCGCCATGTGGAGTGCGCTTTTGGGGGCCTTTGATATTAAATATATGCCCAGATCCTCCATCAAAGGCCAGGTCCTCACGGACCTGGTCGTGGAGTTTGCTGAGCCTTCTGTAGAAACAATAACCGAGAAGAAAGACATGGATGGAAAATCGGTTGGTACAATTTCAACAGGAGGGACCTTGCATTGGAAGGTCTACGTGGATGGCGCGGCCAACCAGAGAGGATCTGGAGTTGGGATAGTTTTAATATTGCCGGACGGTGCTGCCATTGAAAAATCACTGAGACTCGGGTTCTCGGCTACGAACAACGAGGCCGAGTACGAAGCCTTACTTCAGGGGATGACGATGGTTCAAAGATTGGGCGGAAGGGTAATAGAAGCATTCTCGGACTCTAAATTGGTCGTCGGCCAAGTGATGGGTGAGCTGGAAGCTAGAGATGCTAGGATGCAAGAGTATCTAGGACAAGTCAAACGCCTACAGTTGAGTTTTGAATCCTTCAATCTGACACATGTTTCCAGAAGCGTGAACACCCATGCAGACTCGCTGTCCACTCTTACCACGTCCTCAACGCATAATCTGCCGCGAATGATCCTTGTCGAAGATCTAGTCCAATCGAGTCCCATTAGAATAGACTCGGTCCAGGTCCATCAGATCAGAAAGAATCCCAGCTGGATGGATCCCATAAAAAACTTCCTCCAAAACGACATCCTACCGAAGGGAAAATTGGAGGTCGAGAAGATATAGAGGAATGCTTCTAGGTTCTGGCTATCGGAGGACCACAAACTTTATTGGCGCTCCTACTCTGGGCCATACCTACTCTGCATACATCCAGAAGAATCCGAGTCTTTACTTGAAGAGTTACACGAGGGGATTTGTGGAAGTCACACCGGAGGGAGGTCGCTGACACACAGGGCACTCACCTAAGGATACTGGTGGCCGAACATGCAAAGAGAGGCCCAAGAATACGCCAAGAAGTGTGATCAGTGCCAAAAATTTGCCCCAAATATCCACTAGCCCGGAGGGGTCCTCAACCCCCTCTCCAGCCCCTGGTCGTTCGCATAATGGGGTCTTGATATTGTCGGTTCTTTCCCCAAAACTGCGGGGAATAAGCGATACATAATAGTTGGAACCGATTACTTCACCAAATAGGTGGAGGCTGAACCTTTGGCCAATATTAGGGACGTGGATGCCCAGAAATTCATCTGGAAGAACATTATTACCCGCTTCGGAACTCCACACACACTCATTTCGGACAACGGTCTCCAATTCGACAGCAAGAACTTTAGGGAGTATTGCCGCGAGTTTGGGATCATTAACCGATACTCCATTCTCGCCTACCCCCAAGGAAATGGGTAGGTCGAGGCCGTGAACAAGGTCATAGTGAATGGACTGAAGAAAAGACTGGATGAGGCAAAGGGGAGATGGGTAGAAGAGCTCCCACACGTCTTATGGACCTATCGGACAACGCCGCGACGGTCAACCAGTGAAACCCCCTTTTCGATGACTTATAGGGCTGAGGCCGTGCTCCCAATCGAGAACAACTTTCCCACACTGTGGTCTAACTCATTTACCCCAAACAGTAACGACGAGTTATTGGGAAGAAGTTTAGACTTAGCCGAGGAAAGAAGGGAAAAAGCAACGATCCATCTGGCCTATTATCATCAGAAGCTGAGACAAGGATATGATACCAATGTTAAACTGCAACCTTTAGGTCCGGGTGATCTCGTGATGAGAAAGATTCTCAGCAGCGCAAAAAACCCCTCTTGGGGCAAGCTGGGGCCCAATTGGGTAGGACCGTATCGTATCACATCCGTGGCAGGGATAGGCCCTTATTATCTAGAAGATTTGGATGAAAAAACTGTACCTCGACTATGGAATGTAAATAACTTAAGAAGATACTATTATTAATGAAAATGGCTTTGCCCATGTTTTGTTCCGTGATTATCCTGCGCCCACTGGTCTATTTCCAACTGTTCAAAGTTTTAAACAGAACCTAAGTCCTGCATGGCTCCTCGAACCACAGACTTAGGGGAAATTATCACTTATGGGAAATTATCACTTATGGCAACTGTTCAAAGTTTTAAACAGAACCTAAACCCTGCATGGCTCCTCGGACCACAAGCTTAGGGGAAATTATTATTTATGTAATTTATTCAAGTTTTAAACAGAACCTAAGTCTTGCATGGCTCTTCGGACTACAGACTTAGGGGAAATTATTACTTATGCAATTTATTCAAGTTTTAAACAGAACCTAAGTCTTGCATGGCTCCTTGGACCACAGACTTAGGGGAAATTATCACTTATGACAACTGTTCAAAGTTTTAAACAGAACCTAAGTCCTGCATGGCTCCTCAAACCACAGACTTAGGGGAAATTATCACTTATGGCAACTGTTCAAAGTTTTAAACAGAACCTAAGCTCTGCATGGCTCCTCGGACCACAGGCTTAGGGGAAATTATTACTTATGCAATTTATTCAAGTTTTAAACAGAACCTAAATCCTGCATGGCTCCTCGGACCACAAATTTAGGGGAAATTATCACTTATAGCAACTGTTCAAAGTTTTAAACAGAATCTAAGTCCTGCATGGCTCCTCGAACCACAGACTTAGGGGAAATTATTACTTATGCAATTTATTCAAGTTTTAAACAGAACCTAAGTCCTACATGGCTCCTCGGACCACAGACTTAGGGGAAATTATCACTTATGGCAACTGTTCAAAGTTTTAAACAGAACCCTTGTCCTGTATGGCTCCTCGGACCACAGACTTAGGGGAAATTATTACTTATGCAATTTGTTCAAGTTTTAAACAGAACCAAAGTCCTGCATGGTTCCTCGAATCACAGACTTAGGGGAAATTATTACTTAAGGGAAATCATTTCAAGGTGCGCGCGTAGTCTAGCATCATTGCAACCCTTATTCACATTCGCTGCACGACATCCTTTTTTTCTCGACCATTTATATTTATTTATATCATTGTAAACGTTAAATAAAGGGATGGTACCAGCATACATCCATAGAAAACAAAGAGAACATTCTATATTAATATTCCGAGGTCAATACAAAGAGAGGTCCTTACAAAAGAACGCAAAAAACAGGACGACTCTCATTCAAAAAAAAAGGGGGAAGTACAAAAATTAAAAGCCTAAAAGCTAAGCCTTAGCAGGAGGATCCTTCTTCTGCTCTGGCTGAGGAGGTGGAGCCTCGGAGATAGAGTCCATGGTAGGATCCTTCGCTTTGTCAAGCATAAGGATCGCATCAGGCACTGCCAAGTCCTGCTCAGGAGCTGCTTGGGCGCCATCAGGATTCTCTCGGATCTCCTGAGGATAGAAGACGTTCTCAGGCAGTCTCAGCGCCGAATCCATAGGAATTCCTGTAGCATCAAGGGTGTGAGCCCATGAGATGCTGCAGTAGTCCCTGCACACCTCGGATAGCCTAGCCTCTGTTTCTTGGATCCCGAGCTGATGAAAAGCTTTCTTTTCAGCCTCTGCAGCCTCCCGGATCAGCTGGGCCTCTTCTTTAACCCGTCGTATCTCATCCTCAGCTTTCTGCAGAGCGGCCTTAAGTTCCAGTACATTCTGCTTCTCAGTAGTAAGACTGGTTTCAGTTACGTACAATTTCTGGCGTTGATCCTCTGCTTGGGTTTCAGCACTCTTTAGGCCAGCCTCCGCGCTCTTGCGCTGTTTCTCCGAATCTTTGAACTTCTCCGTCAATTCAAAGATTTCTTGCTTTAGGGACCCCACGGTCTTCTCCACCTCAGTCCGAGATTGAACCTCAGCTTCAGCCAAGCTGCGGATGCTGCGGCAGAACTCCTCAGCCACAAACACCTGCTGGGTGATCTGCCAACAAAAGAAAACCGAAGTTAGGATAGAATACAACAATGTTGATGGCTTAATGAAAGGATGCAAGAATGGCTTACCATCGCAAGGTCCCTCTTAAGGGACAGAAAAAGCTCGGGCTGGGAGAACTGGTTGCTCCAGGACCTCAGTTATGTAACCCACTCTGCCCCTGTTGTACTCTCGAACTGAGGTAGTGTAGGGGATAGCAACCCCATATAGCTCCATCTTCGGACTCCATGCGCAGGGATTAACGCGCACCTCAGCCCGATTCTCCTCATCCCGGCTCTCCGTGGATTTAGCCCTTTTACTCCTCTGTCCCCGAATGGCTTTCTGCTGCTTGGCCGGGCGGGGGGCCACTTCACCTTCCTCAGGAACGTCAACCGGCCTTTTCTTTTTTAGGTCAGGGTTAACCTTGAGGCCAGGGTCGGAAGGAACCTGAGGGGCGGTTGGGGGAGGGTCCTGGGCTTGTGACTTAGCAGGCGCCTTCGAAGACTGACCCTTTCCTTGGCTGGACATCAGTTCTCGTAAAGATTTTCCCTTGCCAGCCATATTGCCTACTTCCTCGTCTGAAGAGTTGTCCGAGCAAGTTATAATGATTGGAGCGCCAACCATAGAGTTTCGATCCTGCTCTCCTTTAGGGTCCGAGAGCTCAACTACGGGGGCTTTGTCAACCTCCTCTTCAAAATAAAACTCGTCTATTTCCTCCTCAAGGGAAAGACGAGATGATTCGGCCTCTTCCTCAACTGGCACGGCAGCTTCAAGGTCGTCTGGAGGCGGTTGCACGACTGGTGGAGGATCTCGAACTCCAGGTAGCACGACTGGCTTAAGATCTACTCGGGCCAGAAACTTAGGCTTGGACACGTCAATCCTAGCGAACCGGGGGCTACCAGCTCTAATGGTGTGGCCAATGGCTTGGAAAACACGGGTTAGTGGTTGATAGCCCAAAACCAAATGACATGCACGCAGCTGCCCGTCCTTGTGGACGTAGATTTCTGACCTTAAAAGATAATTCAGGGCTAGAACGTTCACGTGGCTCAGCCTGGGAGCAATCAAAGCTCTATCTACAATACAGCCGAGAAGGAAATTATAATTAAACTACAAAATTTATGACAAGCAAAAAAAAAGTAAATCCGAGGAGTTAAGCCCCATTCCCTAAAACGATTGGGCCTAAAGGCGCCGCACCTGGAATTCCTGCCTGAGTTGGACAATGAAGACCATCGCTCCATTCTCTTGAGGCAATGAGGAAGTCATCCTTCATAGTCTTATTGGATATGGGGAGACAGGAGGTTAGCCTAACCACCTCGGATCGAGATTTAAGGTAATATCCTCCATTCTCGACGTAGTGGCACTCGTACATGTGTATCACATCATGCCAGGTCAGACCCAGACCCATTCGCTCGATCAAGACATCTTTGCAGCCTAATACCCTGAACATGTTTGGAGCGCACTGATGTGGTGTCAACCTATGGTGGAACAAGTAGTCTCGGGTAATCCTACGCATGGGAAGTGTCATTCCCCCTTGTATAAAGGCAACCATGGGAATGACCACTTCACCCACGTCTCTATCTAACAGTACTCCTTTTGGGGGACAGTACCGCAGAACCATCCCCTGCGGGATATGGTATTTTGCCCTAAAAGCCTCCATGGCGGCCGGAGTGTCTACTAGGTTTTTGAATCTACCCATCTAAGCTGAACTGGAGGAATGGAAATAAAGACCGAGGAGAAAAGTAAAATCCTAGGAGAAAATCGAAGTGACAAAGTGAACGGAACTTACTGATATCTTCACAAATGACCGGTGAGGTGATCGAAAATCTCCTCTAGGAGGGGCGCTTTGCAGAAACGATTATAGAGATTTGAAGAACGGAGGTGCTCAAGGATTTTTGGGCGCTGGAGTTCTCTGGAGCTCTCTGTTCTGATGTGCGGATAAAAAAGAAAAAAGGAGCCTCTCAAGCGCTTTATATAGCAGGAGGGAGAGAGAAAAAGGCCCTCCCGCTCATAAATTCAAGGAGCAATGCTGGCCGTCAGATCCACACCTTGCCGCTGGATGAAGGAGACATAAAGCTGTCTGGAGTAAATGGCTGCGCCTTGTAAATTGTGGCGCGTCAAAAGTAACCGCCCACGCGCGCGGACCAAGATTTCATCCTTTCCATCCTTTATAAATGTCAAAACCCCGTTTTTCTCCTCGGAGGGAGATCAAAATCGGAGTTTTGAGGGGCTATTGTGGGGACCGGCCCAGAATAACAAGTTGGCTGGGCCTTGGGCCCATCCGAGGACCATTCTGTCCGAGGAGACGTCGCGGCCCATAATCCTTGCCTAATCCAATTGGGGCAAAGAAAACACGTCCGAGGAGTAATTCCTCCTTGGACATTCCAAAGTCCAGGTCAATGATGCATCCCAGTTACTGTAGCCCTCACTCCAAACACGTAAGAAGAAAGAAGGCTCAAAATATCCCAACAAAGGCTGTCACCACCACATTAAATGCACCACAACTACTCTCCTGGCCGCATTAATGGAGAGAAGACCCCTGAACAGTGTTACCTTGGTCACTACAACTCACAAAGAACTGGTAAGGGCGTTTGATGGGATAGGTGCTCAAGTGGGGGATTGGATGATCAACAAGTGTAGGGCCCAGATGATAAAAAAGGGCCTATATAATATGTAAGAGTCCCTCAGAAGGGGAGGATGAAAAAAAGAGGGGAGAGAAGAGAGAAAAAGCAAGGATTCATTGTATGAATGCATAGCCATGAATAAAACTTCCACTTTCATATCCATTTTCTTGATTCACTTTTCTACATCTGCTAAGAACATGCAACGAACTGTCTAAGTCAATTGAAACCGAGTTCTTTAGCCCATACTCTACAAAATTCATTGTGTGCGACTTCTTGGGCCAGGGCCTGATCGTCCAGGTCCGGGTTAACCAAAATTGTGTCCCTACAGTAATCTTGTCATATTTCTTTTAATAAGATATTACTCTTTATTTTAAAGTTCTTTTAGTGCCTTAAAAGACTAGTATTTTTTTTTTTTTTTTTTTTTTTTTTTTTTTTTTGTGGGGGATGGGGGAACTCTTAGAATTTTTAATTTTGATAAATAATAAATATAATTTGCTTGTCACTATTAAATATTTTTTGAGGGGGCAAGGAATTATGTAATTTTGCCCTTGTTTCGTTTGTTAAATGTTAAGTTTAAACCACAATCCAATTAGAGGATTAGCATTGGCCTAATAATTCATCTAGTCCAACTAAATTTTGCACGTGAAATTCAAGAAATCATCTTAGATTGGGCTAGCTAAATTCCATCATTGTTTCATTTGTCATGCATTACCATCACCAATAATATTTTGTTTACTTAAATATGGATGGGACGAATATGGGAGTCTTTCTTGCATAACTATGGAAGTCACCAACACACACATAGTAGAACCCTTTACTCAACCATGGGTAAGTGAACATGGTAATCTTCCTTGCTCCCCCTTGCTTATGGGCTTTTCCTTCTTTTGCACATTATCTATGGGAACCACGTGTGAACTCCACACATCCCATCTATGGGAACCTCACATCTCATCGAGGTCTAACACCATTGACAATACTCTTTTTATTGGGACTTATTTCAAGATTGTTTGTGTGAGCCTTTTTTTAGGCTTGCCTTGTCCTTGCTCCACCTATGAAAGTAACATTGAACACCTTGCCACTTTTCTTACACACCACCATAGTGACTTGTGGAGGCATAGTGTTGAAACATTGTAGCGTGGAGACCATGGCAAAGGCGTAAGGGATTTTTTTTTTTTTTTTAATTAGAAATATTTTTTCTTTTTTGTATTTGGATGAGTCCTCATCCTAGAGGAATCCTAATTTGAAAGGGATTCTTCTTCCTTATATTGTTGATTTGGGTTTTTTGTATGGAGTTAAATTTGGGAATTTGTCATAGAGTTTTGGTCCTTTGATTTGGATTTGAAGGAGTATATGCCCAAGAATAGGCCAGATTTTAGTATTTCATTGGTTTGTTTCAATTTGATTTGTTTTTTGGATTTTTTTCTGAAAGTTCAAAAACGTGTACAAAACACCTTTGAACGTTTAGACCCCCAAAATACAACTTAACCAACTCAAGTAATATGTCAAACAACTAGTGTGCGGAAACTTAACACATGCTATAATATGAAATTGGTTATAAACTATCTAAGCCATAACAAAATAAAACCACAGCAGATAATGTAAAGGCAAAGATAGAGAGGAAGGAAGATGCAAACACAAAGACAACACGCGATGTGTTATCGAAGAGGAAACCGAAGTCCTCGGCGAAAAACCTCTCCGCCGCCCTCCAAGCGGTAATCAATCCACTAGAAAATACAGTTGGGATACAAGGACAGCAATAGACCCTCCAAGCCTAATCTACCCAGTGCACCTAAGCCCTCCAAGCTTCTTGCTCCAACGAGGTTGCGCCGAACCTTTTTCTTTTCTAGCTTCCCGGATTCCACTACTAGACCGTAGCATCAACCAATGAAGATTGGCTCCTTCCTAACTGCTTCCCAGAACTCCAAACAACTGTCTCACAGAGATGATAATGGTGAGAACCAGGTTTGGTATAATGCCTCTCAAGGATTTGACAATGGAGAGGAAGAGAGTAAGGGAATTTGAAGAGACTCTAAGGTATAGATTGTGGGTGAAGCAATCTGGTTTTTCTTTAGGGTTTCTCTCTCAAAATTCTCTCTGGAAGCTCTCTTTCAATCGTGGGTTAAAGGAGTATTTATACTGGAGTGGGAGAGGAATGTGAAACGTCAGGTTTTACAAAACAGGGGTGGCTCACGGCTTGACCAAGTCGCGAGATCCAGTCGCGAGTTAACCGTATGGCCAGTTGTCCTGTTTTGTCCTGTAGTGCTCCAGCTAGCATGACTGTTCATCTTCCAGCATGCTTGGCACGTGTGCAGCTTCTGGCGGCTTGCAGCCGCGAGTCCACCCGCGAGTCCCAGCCGCGAGTCTCTGTTTTCTTGCACACTCTTGAGCAAACTTCACTCTATCTCACTCACTACCCTTACAACAAACCCACCTAAATACAGGGTTACTAAATGCTGAATTACAAGCAAATTTGGCACGGAATAAAGCCAATTAGATGGTTGAATAAATTCAACCTTACAATCTCCCCCTTTGGCTATTCCGTGACAAAACCCTAAAACAGACTCTAGACTTAACATGTGAGTTGGGAACAGTTGAACAAAACTCACTCACACCTAACTCTAGAAGCTGTGAAGCACTTGAATCATATGAACATAATACTCCTGAAAAACAACAATACACCATGATCATTGTACGCAGAAAATTATAAATGCATATGAAACAGGCAATATGTGATCAAGCAAAGATGGAGTTAATAAACAAACCATGGCTTGATCAACCAAGTGAACACCACAAGGTAGTGATCACAGTGCTCATTCACACTTGGAATGAACACAAGGACATACAAGTTAACAAGCACAAGGCAAGATACTTGTATGCTCAACACTCAACCAATGCATAACACACAAGGCATATGCATCTAGGAACAATCCTACAAGGGCACAAGAGTGATAGTACATAAACCAAAATGTAGAACATTTAGATTAAAGTACTGATTTCAACATAGCATAAAGGCTGCACTTAAGCAAGGTACATACCATAAAGCCTACAAACTATGCATAAAACATTAACCCTAAAAGCTTACAAAAGCACATGGGTACAAACCAATAACATCCTGAATAACATCATCAAAATATATTAAAGTTTAAACCAAGAGTATATGAAATGAGTTAGAAACAGCTATACACCAAAACACAGTGTATCAAAACCATAAAAACACTAAAAATACCCAAAACATAAACATATATAAACAAAGTTACTGATTTTGCAACTCCCCCTCAACTAATTACTCCCCCTTAAGAGCTGCTTTTCTGCTTCTCAATCATCAATGAACTTCTCCCCCTTTTTGACAGGAATGGCCAAAGGGTCACTGGTCATGCTGAGTTGTGAAGCTGTCAAGTTTAGCAGCCAAGACATCAATCTGGTCTTGCATGGCTCTCATCCTGTCAGAGTGCTCAATTTGGACTGCCCTGATCCCATCAAGCCTTTCCAGAATGATCTGGAAAGCATCTGGAGGTGTATTTGCAGAAGTTGAAGCTCTGTGTCTTTTGCCACTCCTCCTAGGTGTTGAGGTTGATGCATGCCCTGCTGCCTCTGCTTCTGTTTCCATTGGGACAGCCTCTCCTTCATCACCTTCATCTTCTTCTCCTGGAAGCCTAACACTTATCCTTTTGCAGGTAAGCTTGTTAATTGCAGAGGGTGTGGACATGGGACTGATGTCTTGAGGGATTGGAACACCCTTCCTTCTAAAAATCCTCATTAGCAAACTGGGAAAGATCAATTTAGGCTTAGAGGTTGTTCTAGTTTCATCCACAATGGTGTCATAAATGTGGGAACTTATGTCTATGAAATTCTTTTCTTTGAGATCCATCAGAAAAACTGCTCCAGCACAATAGATTGTAGTCAATTTCTTAATGGGATAGAGGTTAAACATCATGATTATTGTAAGGCACCTCATGTCCACTGGAAAGGCTGTGGTATTCAAACATTTCCCTTCTCTCTGCCCACCTATCCTTTGTTGAACTGTTTCAATAGAAACACTCCTATCCTTGTAATTGATAAATTCTTCATCATCTAATCCTTCAAGCCCTAATGCATCATCTATGACATGAGCATCCAAGACAAATTCTTTACCTCTCACCCAGCAACTTAATTCATTTTCCTTTATCACAGCATTTGAGTAAAATTCCCTAATTAAGGGTTCACACACAACAGGGAAACCATTCAGAAGCTTTTCCCATCCTCTTCCTTCAAAACAGTTGGGAATAAAAGTTTGTCTTAAGTCCTCCAAATCTACAAATATTTCTTGAATGATTCCTGCATTCAAGAAGTTATCCTTGTATCTCTCAAAGTGGTGAACTGACCTAAACAGTTTAGAATCCATCTTTAATCTTTTGTCAGCCTTCTTTGCAGTAGATTTCTTCTTCTGAGGTGAGGGAGCCATCTGTGAACAATCAGAAAAGGCCACAACAACATAGAGCAATATATGTGCATAACCAGTCAGTACCATGTAATTAACAAAGAGATATCAACCATACAAATGAACTTTGAAAACTTAAACAATAAGCTACTTAGTTCAATCACATGGATAAACCAAGCCTAGGATAGGAAACACATGAACAACATGAAGAAACTATCCTAAAGACAGATAAATGACATTGAGACAGATAATGGAAAAATGATATGACAAACAAACAGTATTTAGAGCCTAACAGAAGCTCCCAACAGATTAACACAATAAAACATGCAAATCTAGCTCAGTAAAACTCACAACCTCAAAATGAACAAATAGAAACAACTCAACAGCTCAAAGTTCAGATTAAAATAAAAGAAACACTTAGCTAAGCACAAGAGGAAGAGCAATAAGGATATGACTATCATCAACACAAACTATAGCAACAACATCCACAAGCTAAGCATGAACAAGGAGCAGAAACCGAAACATACACGCATTTCAAAATCACAATCATATGCGAAAAATCAAAGGGGAAAAGCACAAAATCAAGTAGAAAAGAGTGTAAAACTGAAAACCCATACCTGTAACTTGACGATTTTGAGCTACAAGAATGTAACAATGGAGATTGGAAATGGGAGCACGGAGTGTTTGGGAGGGAGATAGTTTAGAGAGAAGATGAACAGTCACAAAATTTCGAGGGAAAACTGGAAAAAGTTTAAAAACTGCTCCTGTTTCTGCAAAACACGCGATTTTCACGACTTGATTAAGTCGCCACACAGTCACCAGCTTAAACCGCCAAAGCACTCAAGAACAAAATTTTGAAAAATTTTTCTAAGTGTTTTTCGAGACTGGAAGGTCTACCCGCGAGTGAGTTGCGAGCTGAGCCGCAAAAATCTCTGAGTGAACCTCGCGACTGGACCTTCCACTCACGAACAAGTCGCCAAAAATGACCAGCGAAGATGCGACTGAGGCTCGCGACTTGACATACCCGCGACTGAGCCGCCAAAACAGGGCAAAACAATATTTTTGAAATTTTCAGATTTTTCAAACAAAATACTTTCCAAAAACACCTAAAACACTTAAAAATCTTTTTGTGCTTGAATTAACGAAGATTGAGCATGTGAAAACATATTTCATCAAGTACAATCACACAAATGAATATGGCATTTATTGAACATAAACTTGTGTGTTGTGTGTGGATACCAACAATGAGATAGTCTTTCGTCTAATGTGAAGCTTCAATGATCAATTCAACCAAGGCATACACAATTAGCACTAGATCATGTGACCTATCTCAATTATAGAAATATGTATATATGACCTCCCACACAACTTGATAACATAACTTGGAGCTTTACATTTTACTCCACTTTTAGTCATAACATTTGATCTTTTTGAGGCAATCATCTCTCATTGTGAGAGTGATATTTGGCATTTCACTTTAATGATCAAGCCTTTGGCTTTTTGAATAAACAATCACTTTAATATAAGGTCGCTTACCATTTTTCCTAGTCAAATACTAGAATGTGCGACAGGCTTTTGCAGCTCAATATCTCTTTACATTTGGAGATTTACATTTGGTGAGCTCTTTTTAGCAAAACACAAATAAAAAAGTGGGAAGATATATAGACACAAGTCTATGCATGTCTCAAGATCAACATAACCATTCACTAATCATTCATGACAAGTTTGAAGATCTATTTACAACAATCACATAGATTTCAAGATTTTTCCACAGTGATATGAGTGCATGTAAACAAGCAATGCTCGAAAATGCACAAAGCCATTAGCACAAAGGTACAAGGCAAAATAAGTTTTGAGACAAAACTCAACAAAGTCAATCAAGCTTTTTGATTTTCTAATTTTTATGTGATTTTTGGATTTTTGACACAAGAAACAAAAAAGATTGATAAAACAAAATTAAAAATATTCACAAGTAGACAAGCAAACAACCAATATCAAAAACAGCAAGCTTACCAAACAAACATAGTCACAAAGCATAGGAAGTATTAATGCATGGACATGTTGTAATGCTTATGCATGAGTACCCTTTTTCACCCACACGTCACTTGCGTTTGGGGTGATTTCCTTATAGGATTGGGTACGAGAGTTAGGGCTTTCAAACCTTCGTGAGAAGCTTTCCAAGCAGTTGGTGAATGCACCAATCATCTTCATCACGTTCATCATTCCGGGATCTCCATTTTGATATCTAGATTGATCACCTGCCCAAATTCTCCTATCATTTCTGGGTCCTCCTGACCTTTGAGGAGTTGCACTGTTCTTTGCTCTCAGCTTTTGGCAATTTGGTTGAGTATGCCCTTGAAGTCCGCAATAATGGCACACATAAGTTCCTCTAGGACCTCTTTGTCGTCGTGGACGTGACTTGGCACGAGATTCAGACCTGCCCACAGACTGATTATGGGGATTCAGCATCCGTTGGTTCACCACGTTCTTCTTCTCCTCCACCTCGAGCTTCACACCAGTAAGGTCAGCTACAATTGGATTTTTGGCCTTTACAAACTTCACTTCTTTAGTGACATTTCCAGATAAACTACTTCCTCCGGTATATCCCAGTCCAGATTTGTCTGAAAAGCTCTTTTGAGATGATATAACATCATCTAGCTTCTTGGTGGTGACTCTCTCTATTTTAGCATTTGCTTGCACAACCTCATTCTCAAGAAATCTCACTTTTGTGTAAGCTTCGGACAACCCACCATTCAGTGTTTCTATCTCACATTTGGCCACCCTATATCGAATTAGGAGACTTTTGTAGTCCTCCTCAGCCTTCTTCATTTTTCTTACAGCAGCCTTGGCCATCCTTGTGTACTCACCCGATTTCTCCAAGAGTGAGTTATAATTCTCTTGAAGATTTGCTGTGCTTTCTTCTTCTTCAACTTCTGATTCTTCAACAATTCCTAGTGATTCATCATCAGTATGTTCTCCAAGGTCTCGTACAAGCAGATTCAACTCATCCGAAGACTCAACATGAGCAATAGTCATGAAAGCTGAATAGTTCCCTTCTCCATCACAGCTCTCTTCAGATTCTGAGTCAGACGAATCTGAGTCACTCAAGGTCGTGGCATACACCTTGCCTTTCGATTTCAAATAATTCGGACATTCCTTCTTAAAGTGTCCATGCCCGTTACATTCAAAACAAGTGACACCTTGTGTGGGTTGGGATTCTTTTCCATCTTTCTTTTTGAAATACCTCTTCTCCCTTCCAGAACTTTGGAATTTTCTTTTATCATCAAATTTGCCATTATTTTTGAATTTCAAAAACTTTCTGAAATTTTTGACAAGATAGGCTACATCTTTGTCAACCACATCTTCTTCCGATGAGTCTTGATCTTCCACCTTCTCATTAATGGTCTTCAGAGCAAGGGATTTACTCTTCCGTTGATTGGGTAGCGACATCTCATAAGTCTGCAGAGAACCAACCTGCTCCTGTACTTTGATGTCATCAAGGTCCTTGCTCTCTTCAATTGCTGTCATTTTAGCACGAAAACTTTCCGGCAATGATCGAAGGATCTTCCTTACAATCTTTGAGTCCTCCGTTTTCTCCCCCAAGTTGAACTTACTGACAACTACCTCATTTAGTTTCCCATAGAAAGAGTCAAAAGACTCATCCTCACTCATTTTGAGCTCCTCAAACCGAGTGGTCAGCATTTGTAACTTGGTGTCTTTCACTTTCATCGTGCCTTCATAAGTTGTTTCCAGAATCTCCCATGCATCTTTGGCAATGGTAATGTGAGAAATCCTGTGAAATTCATCTGGAGACACACCAAAGAAAATAGCATTGAGTGCTTTACTGTTAGCATTAGATGCAGCAAGTGCTGCCTTATCCCATGTGGATTTGGCTGCCTCAGGTTTGGTCCAACCAATCTCAACAGCATCCCAAACGGATTCATCAATAGAACACAGAAAAGCTCTCATACGAACCTTCCAAAAAGCATAATTACTACCATCAAAATATGGAGGTGCATTTAGGGATTGAGACCTATCCATCTCAAAAGGGAGTCAAGGATCACATAATGGTAATGAAACCAACAGTAGTGTACCCGCTCTGATACCAATTGAAAGTTTAAAAACGTGTACAAAACACCTTTGAACGTTTAGACCCCCAAAATACAACTTAACCAACTCAAGCAATATGTCAAACAACTAGTGTGCGGAAACTTAACACATGCTATAATATGAAATTGGTTATAAACTATCTAAGCCATAACAAAATAAAACCACAGTAGATAATGTAAAGGCAAAGATAGAGAGGAAGGAAGATGCAAACACAAAGACAACACGCAATGTGTTATCGAAGAGGAAACCGAAGTCCTCGGCAAAAAACCTCTCCGCCGCCCTCCAAGCGGTAATCAATCCACTAGAAAATACAGTTGGGATACAAGGACAGCAATAGACCCTCCAAGTCTAATCTACCCAGTGCACCTAAGCCCTCCAAGCTTCTTGCTCCAACGAGGTTGCGTCGAACCTTTTTCTTTTCTAGCTTCCCGGATTCCACTACTAGACCGTAGCATCAACCAATGAAGATTGGTTCCTTCCTAACTGCTTCCCAGAACTCCAAACAACTGTCTCACAGAGATGATAATGGTGAGAACCAGGTTTGGTATAATGCCTCTCAAGGATTTGACAATGGAGAGGAAGAGAGTAAAGGAATTTGAAGAAACTCTAAGGTATAGATTGTGGGTGAAGCAATCTGGTTTTTCTTTAGGGTTTCTCTCTCAAAATTCTCTCTAGAAGCTCTCTTTCAATCGTGGGTTAAAGGAGTATTTATACTGGAGTGGGAGAGGAATGTGAAACGTCAGGTTTTACAAAACAGGGGTGGCTTGCGGCTTGACCTCGCGGCTTGACCAAGTCGCGAGATCCAGTCGCGAGTTAACCGTATGGCCAGTTGTCCTGTTTTGTTCTGTAGTGCTCTAGCTAGCGTGACTGTTCATCTTCCAGCATGCTTGGCACGTGTGCAGCTTCTGGCGGCTTGCAGCCGCGAGTCCACCCGCGAGTTCCAGCCGCGAGTCTCTGTTTTCTTGCACACTCTTGAGCAAACTTCACTCTATCTCACTCACTACCCTTACAACAAACCCACCTAAATACAGGGTTACTAAATGCTGAATTACAAGCAAATTTGGCACGGAATAAAGCCAATTAGATACAAGGACAGCAATAGACCTTCCAAGCCTAATCTACCCAGTGCACCTAAGCCCTCCAAGCTTCTTGCTCCAACGAGGTTGCGCCGAACCTTTTTCTTTTCTAGCTTCCCGGATTCCACTACTAGACCGTAGCATCAACCAATGAAGATTGGTTCCTTCCTAACTGCTTCCCAGAACTCCAAACAACTGTCTCACAGAGATGATAATGGTGAGAACCAGGTTTGGTATAATGCCTCTCAAGGATTTGACAATGGAGAGGAAGAGAGTAAGGGAATTTGAAGAGACTCTAAGGTATAGATTGTGGGTGAAGCAATCTGGTTTTTCTTTAGGGTTTCTCTCTCAAAATTCTCTCTAGAAGCTCTCTTTCAATCGTGGGTTAAAGGAGTATTTATACTGGAGTGGGAGAGGAATGTGAAACGTCAGGTTTTACAAAACAGGGGTGGCTCGCGGCTTGACCTCGCGGCTTGACCAAGTCGCGAGATCCAGTCGCGAGTTAACCGTATGGCCAGTTGTCCTGTTTTGTTCTGTGGTGCTCCAGCTAGCGTGACTGTTCATCTTCCAGCATGCTTGGCACGTGTGCAGCTTCTGGCGGCTTGCAGCCGCGAGTCCACCCGCGAGTCCCAGCCGCGAGTCTCTGTTTTCTTGCACACTCTTGAGCAAACTTCACTCTATCTAACTCACTACCCTTACAACAAACCCACCTAAATACAGGGTTACTAAATGCTGAATTACAAGCAAATTTGGCACGGAATAAAGCCAATTAGATGGTTGAATAAATTCAACCTTACATTTTCTAATCTCAAAATCCTAGGGGGCCGGTAAGTTAATTTTCATAAACTTTCATTTTTTTCCCCTATTTTATCAATATTATAAATGGAAAAGTTGAAAAGTGAGGGGGGCCATAGCACCCCAGCCCCTCCCTAACTCTGCCAATGACTCTAACGTAAATATTCCAACACACATATGCATTATATTTATAAATTTAATAATACAAGACAACGATTTAGATAGATATACAATAATTTTAGAAAATGTCAAGGAGAGAAAGGTTTGTGCATCCCATTTGCTACAATCATTTTTTTCTTCTTCTAATTACTGACAAAACTAGTAAACTATATATTTATTTATTTTTCCTCGCAGTACCAAAAACATATTCCAATAAGGAGTGTCTGAACTTCATTTTCTGCTGCTCATGGGAAGCTGAAGCCGTTTACAGTTATCCCTCCGTCAACACAAACAGTCTGACCGGTTATGTAAGAAGCTGCAGGTAGGCATAGGAATGCCACCAAGGAAGAAACCTCCTTTGGCTCTCCTACACGTCCAAGAGGGGTTCGAGAGATAATAGACTCCAGTAGTTTTTCATTGCTTAGATACTGCAAAGAAGATAATATAAATTGTCATGGTTATCATGATTGATGAAGTTCTTCCCTTTTAGGTTGGAACCTAACTCAGATAATGACCTCTCTAAAGGAGCCAAGATATTAGAATACTGCAGTAAGGATAAATTCGGTAAATTGTTCCCATTTCTTAGCACATGAAAAAATCAAAACAGGATTATTTGTTACAAATGTTGTTTACTGAGAGTGTGCATTACACTAAATGTGTCATATGCCTTATTATCTCCCTAAGACATTCAACAATGACCAGATTTTAACAATCTTCAAGCACTAGCACACTTACAGTTTCAGCCAGGGGAGTTTTGATAAACCATGGCGCAACAGAGTTACTCCTTATGTTATCCTTTGCCCATTCACATGCCAAATTTTTTGCAAGTTGATTCATCGCTCCTTCAAATAAATATCAGACAGAAGCTGATCGCATTATTCGATGTCACAGCTAAAATTTATAACCCATAAGCTTGCAATAAAAAGTTAAATAGCACAAAGAAATTACCTTTAGTTGCACTATATATAGATCCTCCAGTACTTGTGGCTATTACGCCAGCAACCGAGGAAATGAAAACAATGCTTCCTGCTTCCGAAGCTTTCAGAAGAGGATAAGCAAGTTGGCAAATGTGATATGCAGATTCAAGATTGGCAGACATGAGGAATGAGAAATCTTCAGATGTGTACTCCAAGGTTGGTTTAAATGTGGACGTTCCCACATTATTTATCTAAAATCGTATTAGATTAACTATAAATTGAATGTATCAACTGCAAAAGCACAAATGAAGTGGCTCTGGCCAAGTAATATTCCAATGCCATTTCAATTGTTCATCAAAGATTGATCTTCTAAAAATGAAATCGAAGATTTAAGTATTGAAAAGAATGTAAAATGATCATTTACAATTCATCATCTTTGGAGTATGCTTTCAAATGCCACGCAAAACGCAGTGATGTAGAGGAAATAAAGTACTTACAAGGATGTTCAGTTTGCCATTAAACGTATAGGAGACACTGGTCATTAGCTCCTCTCGTTGGGTTCGAGACACCACATCACAGACTGAACCAGTGACTCGAAATCCCTTCATCTTCCACTCATGTAAACATTCATTGAGTTGGGCCTCATTTCGAGAGCATGTATGTACAGTCGCCCCCAGGCTTGCCAATTCCTCAACAACAGCATATCTAGTCACAACACGTAGTAGTAAATAATAGCAAATAAAAAGAAAAACTGAATAATGTATATTCTATTGTATTTAGTGATTTTTTTTTCTAGGTAAACATGTAATATTCAATGAAAGCAGAGAATTAGAAACAAATTACAGGGGGAGGGATAGTCCCTTCTCTATCTCAAGACCAAACAAAAGAACACATTTAACTATATCATGGTTAACAAAATTAACCTTCCTAAAAGTATGGCTTACAAACCACTAAGAGAAAGAGTTCAAAATTAAATTGGTTTCATCAATATATGTTAGGAATTTAACCTAATTATTCCTCAACTTGTGAGAAATGAAAAATAGAGGAAAAATATGCGCCAAGAAAACTATCACATGACACAAGTTATACGTAATTCGATAATATGCATATATCCACAGAGTTGCAGCAAGGAGAAAAAAAATATAAAGGTGACTGTAAGGGATGGTTTTCAATACAATCATCAAACCTAATTTGTAGTGACCAATAAATACCCCAAAACAATAGGGTCAAATTGGGCAAACCTCCACTCCTTAGACTGTCTTAGAAAATGTCTCATTTAAAGTCGTAACGCTTCCAATTTGGGTAGGGTCAAATACCGAATCGAACACAAACCAGACTCCACATAGCTTGACAATATATTAGTTCAAAGTATTGTATTTAATGATTATGTTGTACAAAAAGAAGGGCATGGATTGGGCTTGGTATAATTAACTTTCGTAGCATAATTTCACAAAATCTATATTTATATATATCTAAAAGCTGAAGCGTAGCGTTTAATGTTGCTGCGTTCTTGTGGAGCCACATCAACGCCATATCATCAACATATTTTCAATATTTTCTCTCTCCTTTTTAATTATTTTTCTCCTTATTACTTTGCCACTTTACAGTTACACCTTCTCCAACAGTTACTTACTTTTACCTTTTTATTTCCCTACTACTTTATACCTTAACCTTACAATTTCTCTATCCCTTCATCTTCCTTTTATTTTGACTCTTTTTCTCTCCATTGTTTTACTATAAAAATTTGTTATTTTCTCTTCCATTCAATCCATATTTTGCTCACCCAAAAAGATGAATACTCTCTCTCTCTCTCTCTCTCTCTCTCTCTCTCTCTCTCTATATATATATATATATATATATATTTTTTTTTTTTTGGGAAATAATTATAATATGCTGCTAACTCCGCATCTTAAACCCTTTCCCCCCTTGACCCCTAAGTACTATGTGCATGGGAAGGTGATAATTCAGTTACAAGGCCTTTAGCACACACATATAAATATATATATATATTTATTTATTTATTTATTCTTTCTTTTGGTGGATGTTTAATTCTTTAGATTGATGAATTTTTATGTTTAACTACTTTAGGTTGATATGATTTGGTTATTGTATTTCTTACAAAGGGTACGTTTGGTACATTGAATGTAGATTACATTATAAATAGTAATCTTTGTTACTGGGAATAGAAGATATTGTAATGGAATAGCTGAAAGTTCAAAAACGTGTACAAAACACTTTTGAACGTTTAGACCCCCAAAAATTAACTTAACCAACACAAGCAATATGTCAAACAACTAGTGTGCGGAAACTTAACACATGCTATAATATGAAATTGGTTAAAAACTATCTAAGCCATAACAAAAATAAAACCACAGCAGATAATGTAAAGGCAGAGATAGAGAGGAAGGAAGATGCAAACACACAGACAACACGCGATGTGTTATCGAAGAGGAAACCGAAGTCCTCGGCGAAAAACCTCTCCGCCGCCCTCCAAGCGGTAATCAATCCACTAGAAAATACAGTTGGGATACAAGGACAGCAATAGACCCTCCAAGCCTAATCTACCCAGTGCACCTAAGCCCTCCAAGCTTCTTGCTCAAACGAGGTTGCGCCGAACCTTTTTCTTTTCTAGCTTCCCGGATTCCGCTACTAGACCGTAGCATCAACCAATGAAGATTGGCTCCTTCCTAACTGCTTCCCAGAACTCCAAACGACTGTCTCACAGAGATGATGATGGTGAGAACCAGGTTTGGTATAATGCCTCTCAAGGATTTAACAATGGAGAGGAAGAGAGTTGAGGAATATGATGAGACTCTAAGGTAGGGATTGTGTGTGAAACAATCTTGTTTTTCTTTAGGATTTCTCTCTCAAAATTCTCTCTGGAAGCTCTCTTTCAATCGTGGGTTAAAGGGGTATTTATACTGGAGTGGGAGAGGAATGTGAAACGTCAGGTTTTAGAAAAACAGGGGTGGCTCGCGGCTTGACCTCGCGGCTTGACCAAGTCGCGAGATCCAGTCGCGAGTTAACCGTATGGCCAGTTGTCCTGTAGTGCTCCAACTAGCATGACTGTTCATCTTCCAGCATGCTTGGCACGTGTGCAGATTCCGGCGGCTTGCAGCCGCGAGTCCACCCGCGAGTCCCAGCCGCGACACTCTGTTTTCTTGCACACTCTTGAGCAATCTTCACTCTATCTCACTCACTACCCTTACAACAAACCCACCTAAATACAGGGTTACTAAATGCTGAATTACAAGCAAATTTGGCACGGAATAAAGCCAATTAGATGGTTGAATAAATTCAACCTTACAATCTCCCCCTTTGGCTATTCCGTGACAAAATCCTAAAACAGACTCTAGACTTAACATGTGAGTTGGGAACAGTTGAACAAAACTCACTCACACCTAACTCTAGAAGCTGTGAAGCACTTGAATCATATGAACACAATACTCCTGAAACACAACAATACACCATGATCATTGTAAGCAGAAAATTATAAATGCATATGAAACAGGCAATATGTGATCAAGCAAAGATGGAGTTAATAAACAAACCATGGCTTGATCAACCAAGTGAACACCACAAGGTGGTGATCACAGTGCTCATTCACACTTGGAATGAACACAAAGACATACAAGTTAACAAGCACAAGGCAAGACACTTGTATGCTCAACACTCAACCAATGCATAGCACACAAGGCATATGCATCTAGGAACAATCCCACAAGGGCACAAGAGTGACAGTACAAAAACCAAAATGCAGAACATTTAGATTGAAGTACTGATTTCAACATAGCATAAAGGCTGCACTTAAGCAAGGTACATACCATAAAGCCTACAAACTATGCATAAAACATTAACCCTAAAAGCTTACAAAAGCACATGGGTACAAACCAATAACATCCTGAATAACATCATCAAAATATATTAAAGATTAAACCAAGAGTATATGAAATGAGTTAGAAACAGCTATACACCAAAACACAGTGTATCAAAACCATAAAAACACTAAAAGTACCCAAATCATAAACACATATAAACAAAGTTTCTGTTTTTGGCAACTCCCCCTCAACTAATTACTCCCCCTTAAGAGCTGCTTTTCTGCTTCTCAATCATCAATGAACTTCTCCCCCTTTTTGACAGGAATGGCCAAAGGGTCACTGGTCATGCTGAGTTGTGAAGCTGTCAAGTTTAGCAGCCAAGACATCAATCTGGTCTTGCATGGCTCTCATCCTGTCAGAGTGCTCAGTTTGGATTGCCCTGATCCCATCAAACCTTTCTAGAATGATCTGGAAAGCATCTGGAGGTGTGTCTGTAGAAGTTGAAGCTCTGTGTCTTTTGCCACTCCTCCTAGGTGTTGAGGTTGATGCAAGCCCTGCTGCCTCTGCTTCAGTCTCCATTGGGACAGCCTCTCCTTCATTACCTTCATCTTCTTCTCCTGGAAGCCTAACACTGATCCTTTTGTAGGTAAGCTTGTTGATTGCAGAGGGTGTGGACATGGGACTGATGTCTTGAGGAATTGGAACACCCTTACTTCTAAAAATCCTCATTAGCAAACTGGGAAAGATCAATTTAGGCCTAGAGGTTGTTCTAGTCTCATCCACAATGGTGTCATAAATGTGGGAACTTATGTCTATGAAGTTCTTTTCTTTGAGATCCATCAGAAAGACTGCTCTAGCACAATTGATTGTGGTCAATTTCTTAATGGGATAGAGGTTAAACATCATAATTATTGTAAGGCACCTCATGTCCATTGGAAAGGCAGTAGTATTCAAACATTTCCCTTCTCTCTGCCCACCTATCCTTTGTTGAACTGTTTCAATAGAAACACTCCTATCCTTGTAATTGATAAATTCTTCATCATCTAATCCTTCAAGCCCTAATGCATCATCTATGACATGAACATCCAACACAAATTCTTTACCCCTCACCCAGCAACTTAATTCATTATCCTTTATCACAGCATTTGAGTAAAATTCCCTAATTAAGGGTTCACACACAACAGGGAAACCACTCAGAAGCTTTTCCCATCCTCTTCCTTCAAAACAACTGGGAATAAAAGTTTGCCTTAAGTCCTCCAAATCTACAAATCTCTCTTGAATGATTCCTGCATTCAAGAAGTTATCCTTGTATCTCTCAAAGTGGTGAACTGACCTAAACAGTTTAGAATCCATCTTTAATCTTTTGTCAGCCTTCTTTGCAGTAGATTTCTTCTTCTGAGGTGAGGGAGCCATCTGTGAACAATCAGAAAAGGCCACAACAACATAGAGCAATATATGTGCATAACCAGTCAGTACCATGTAATTAACAAAGAGATATCAACCATACAAATGAACTTTGAAAACTTAAACAACAAGCTACTTAGTTCAATCACATGGATAAATCAAGCCTAGAATAGGAATCACATGAACAACATGGTGAAACTTTCCTGAAGGCAGATAAATGACATTGAGACAGATAAAGGAAAAATGATATGGCACACAAACAGTATATTAAGCCTAACAGAAGTTCCCAATAGATTAACACACTAAAACATGCAAATTTAGCACAGTAAAACTCACAACCTCAAAATGAACCAATAGAAACAACTCAACAGCTCAAAGTTCTGATTAAAATAAAAGAAACACTTAGCTAAGCACAAGATGAAGAGTAATAAGGAAATGACAAACATCAACACAAACTATAGTAACAGCATCCACAAGCTAAGCATGAATAAGGAGCAGAAACCGAAACATAAACCCATTTCAAAAACACAATCATATGCGAAAAATCAAAGGGTAACAGTACAAAATCAAGTAGAAAAGAGTGTAAAACAGAAAACCCATACCTGTAACTTGACGATTTTGAGCTACAAGAGTGCAACACTAGAGATTGGAAAAGGGAGCACGGAGCGTTTGGGAGGGAGAGAGTTTAGAGAGAAGATGAACAGTCACAAAAGTTCGAGGGAAAACTGAAAAAGTTTAAAAACTGCTCCTGTTTCTGCAAAACACGCGATTTTCGCGACTTGATTAAGTCGCCACACAGTCGCCAGCTCAAGCTGCCAAAGCACTCAAGAACAAAATTTTGAAAAATTTTTCTAAGTGTTTTTCACGACTGGAAGGTCTACCCGCGAGTGACTCGCGAGCTGAGCCGCGAAAATCTCTGAGTGAACCTCGCGACTGGACCTTCCACTCGCGAACAAGTCGCCAAAAATGACCAGCGAAGATGCGACTGAGGCTCGCGATTTGACATACCCGCGACTGAGCCGCCAAAACAGGGCAAAACTGTATTTTTGAAATTTTCAGATTTTTCAAACAAAATACTTTCCAAAAACACCTAAAACACTCAAAAATCTTTTTGTGCTTGAATTAACAAGGATTGAGCATATGAAAACATATTTTATCAAGTACAATCACACAAATGAGTATGACATTTATTGAACATAAACTTGTGTGTTGTGTGTGGATACCAACAATGAGATAGTCCTTCGTCTAATGTGAAGCTTCAATGATCAATTCAACCAAGGCATACACAATTAGCACTAGATCATGTGACCCATCTCAATTATAGAAATATGTATATATGACCTCCCACACAACTTGATAATCATAACTTGGAGCTTATCATTTTACTCCACTTTCAATCAAAACATTTGATCTTTTTGATCTTTTGATGCAATCATCTCTCATTGAGAGAGAGATAAATAACATTTCTCTTTGAAGAACAGGCCTTTGGCCTTTTTAAATGAACATTCACTTTTAATATAAGGTCACTTACCCTTTTTCCTAGTCAAATACTAGAATGTGCGACAGGCTTTTGCAACTCAATATCTCTTTTCATTTGGAGATTTACATTTGGTGAGCTCTTTTTAGCAAAACAAAAATAAAAAATGGGAAGATATATAGACACAAGTCTATGCATGTCTCAAGATTAATATAACCATTCACTAATCATTCATGACAAGTTTGAAGATCTATTTACAACAATCACATAGATTTCAAGATTTTTCCCACAGTGATATGAGTGCATGAAAACAAGCAATGCTCGAAAATGCACAAAGCCATTAGCACAAAGGTACAAGGCAAAACAAGTTTTGAGACAAAACTCAACAAAGTCAATCAAGCTTTTTGATTTTCTAATTTTTATGGATTTTTGGATTTTTGACACATGAAACAAAAAGATTGATAAAACAAAATTAAGAAATATTCACAAGAAGACACGCAAACAACCAATATAAAAAACAGCAAGCTTACCAAACAAACATAGTCACAAAGCATAGGAAGTATTAATGCATGGACATGTTGTAATGCTTATGCATGAGTACCCTTATTCACCCACACGTCACTTGCGTTTGGGGTGATTTCCTTATAGGATTGGGTACGAGAGTTAGGCCTTTCAAACCTTCGTGAGAAGCTTTCCAAGCAGTTGGTGAATGCACCAATCATCTTCATCACGTTCATCATTCCGGGATCTCCATTTTGATCTCTAGATTGATCACCTGCCCAAATTCTCCTATTATTTCTGGGTCCTCCTGACCTTTGAGGAGTTGCACTGTTCTTTGCTCTCAGCTTTTGGCAATTTGGTCGAGTGTGCCCTTGAAGTCCGCAATAATGGCATACATAAGTTCCTCTAGGACCTCTTTGTGGTCGTGGACGTGACTTGGCACGAGATTCAGATTTGCCCACAGACTGATTACGATGATTCAGCATCCGTTGGTCCACCACATTCTTCTTTTCCTCCACCTCGAGCTTCACACCAGCACGGTCAGCTACAACTGGATCTTTGGCCTTTACAAACTTCACTTCTTTAGTGACATTTCCAGATGAACTACTTTCTCCGGTATATCCCAGTTCGGATTTGTCTGAAAAGCTCTTTTGAGATGATATAACATCATCTAGCTTCTTGGTGGTGACCCTCTCTATTTTAGCATTTGCTTGCACAACCTCATTCTCAAGAAATCTCACTTTTGTGTAAGCTTCGGACAACTCACCATTCAGTGTTTCTATCTCACATTTGGCCTCCCTATATCGAATTAGGAGACTTTTGTAGTCCTCCTCAGCCTTCTTCATTTTTCTCACAGCAGCCTTGGCCACCCTTGTGTATTCACCCGACTTCTCCAAGAGTGAGTTATAATTCTCTTGAAGATTTGCTGTGCTTTCTTCTTCTCCAGCTTCTGATTCTTCAACAATTCCTAGTGAGTCATCATCACTATGTTCTCCAAGGTCTCGTACAAGCATATTCAACTCATCCGAAGACTCAACATGAGCAATAGTCATGAAAGCTGAATAGTTCCCTTCTCCATCACAGCTCTCTTCAGATTCTGAGTCAGACGAATCTGAGTCACTCAAGGTCGTGGCATACACCTTGCCTTTCGATTTCAAATAATTCGGACATTCCTTCTTAAAGTGTCCATGCCCGTTACATTCAAAACAAGTGACACCTTGTGTGGGTTGGGATTCTTTTCCATCTTTCCTTTTGAAATCCCTCTTCTCCCTTCCAGAATTTTGGAATTTTCTTTTATCATCAAATTTGCCATTATTTTTGAATTTCAAAAACTTTCTGAAATTTTTGACAAGGTATGCTACATCTTTGTCAACCACATCTTCTCCCGATGAGTCTTGATCTTCCACCTTCTCATTAATGGTCTTTAGAGCAAGGGATTTACTCTTCCGTTGATTGGGCAGCGACATCTCATAAGTCTGCAGAGAACCAACCTGCTCCTGTACTTTGATGTCGTCAAGATCCTTGCTCTCTTCAATGGCTGTCACTTTAGCACGAAAACTTTCCGGCAATGATCGAAGGATCTTCCTTACAATCTTTGAGTCCCCCGTTTTCTCCCCCAAGTTAAACTTACTGACAACCACCTCATTTAGCTTCCCATAAAAAGAGTCAAAAGACTCATCCTCACTCATTTTAAGCTCCTCAAACCGAGTGGTCAGCATTTGTAACTTGGTGTCTTTCACTTTCTTCGTGCCTTCATAAGTTGTTTCCAGAATCTCCCATGCATCTTTGGTAATGGTAATGTGAGAAATCCTGTGAAATTCATCTGGAGACACACCACAGAAAATAGCATTGAGTGCTTTACTGTTAGTATTAGATGCAGCAAGTGTTGCCTTATCCCATGTGGATTTGGCTGCCTCAGGTTTTGTCCAACCAATCTTAACAGCATCCCAAACGGATTCATCAATAGAACACAGAAAAGCTCTCATACGAACCTTCCAAAAAGCATAATTACTACCATCAAAATATGGAGGTGCATTAAGGGATTGAGACCTATCCATCTCAAAAGGGAGTCAAGGATCACACAATGGTAATGAAACCAACAGCAGTGTACCCGCTCTGATACCAATTGAAAGTTCAAAAACGTGTACAAAACACTTTTGAACGTTTAGACCCCCAAAAATTAACTTAACCAACACAAGCAATATGTCAAACAACTAGTGTGCGGAAACTTAACACATGCTATAATATGAAATTGGTTAAAAACTATCTAAGCCATAACAAAAATAAAACCATAGCAGATAATGTAAAGGCAGAGATAGAGAGGAAGGAAGATGCAAACACACAGACAACACGCGATGTGTTATCGAAGAGGAAACCGAAGTCCTCGGCGAAAAACCTCTCCGCCGCCCTCCAAGCGGTAATCAATCCACTAGGAAATACAGTTGGGATACAAGGACAGCAATAGACCCTCCAAGCCTAATCTACCCAGTGCACCTAAGCCCTCCAAGCTTCTTGCTCCAACGAGGTTGCGCTGAACCTTTTTCTTTTCTAGCTTCCCGGATTCCGCTACTAGACCGTAGCATCAACCAATGAAGATTGGCTCCTTCCTAACTGCTTCCCAGAACTCCAAACGACTGTCTCACAGAGATGATGATGGTGAGAACCAGGTTTGGTATAATGCCTCTCAAGGATTTAACAATGGAGAGGAAGAGAGTTGAGGAATATGATGAGACTCTAAGGTAGGGATTGTGTGTGAAACAATCTTGTTTTTCTTTAGGGTTTCTCTCTCAAAATTCTCTCTGGAAGCTCTCTTTCAATCGTAGGTTAAAGGGGTATTTATACTGGAGTGGGAGAGGAATGTGAAACGTCAGGTTTTAGCAAAACAGGGGTGGCTCGCGGCTTGACCTCGCGGCTTGACCAAGTCGCGAGATCCAGTCGCGAGTTAACCGTATGGCCAGTTGTCCTGTAGTGCTCCAGCTAGCATGACTGTTCATCTTCCAGCATGCTTGGCACGTGTGCAGATTCTGGCGGCTTGCAGCCGCGAGTCCACCCGCGAGTCCCAGCCGCGACACTCTGTTTTCTTGCACACTCTTGAGCAATCTTCACTCTATCTCACTCACTACCCTTACAACAAACCCACCTAAATACAGGGTTACTAAATGCTGAATTACAAGCAAATTTGGCACGGAATAAAGCCAATTAGATGGTTGAATAAATTCAACCTTACAATAGCTATTACTATTCATAAGTTTGGTTGTTACATATGGAAAGTTTGTAAAAAATGATGTATAAGAAAACTTTTTATTTTTGGAAATATATTAATTTTAAAACCTATTATATATACTAAGGAATAACAATTTTAAAGAGGAATAACTATTCTTCAATTTAAAGAATAGTCATTCCAATGTAATAATTAATCCATGTAATAAAGATGTAACCAAATGACTGAATTGCTATTACACATGAATAATTATTTCATTACAAGAGTTATTACAGCATACTAAACGTACCCTAAGTGTAAGATAGAGGGACTAAACTTAGATACAAACCTTACAAAGAGGATTTTTTTTTTTTTTTTGTATCATTAAATTATTGGCAAAACTAAAGCTTATAATTCATTGCAATACATTAACTTACTAGCTGAGCATGATTATGACAATATTCGGAGTGTTCAAAAATGATTTCCTTGTTGTTGATCTACCAAGAGTGTATTATTCTTTTTATTTTCATATGAGAAACTAAATAGATCTTGGGTAAAATTCAAAACTCACTCAATAGGATTAGACTAATGCAACATTACCCAAACTCTTCATAAATATCTAATTTGTTCCCTAAGGACAAACCACATTTAACATTGTTTGAACTTTCTCATGCTCCTTCAAATCTTCTTCTACTTTCTTTTCATCCTCGGTTGTTATTTATTAACTATTTATTATCTAGACATTACCTTGTACTTATAATTGCCTCAATACAATTACTATGAAATTTTATTGTGATTTGTGATAATAATTGCTTACTTTGACCAAAAATTAGTTTTTGAGAAAATGAGCTTGAACAAAGTTAGGTGCATTTTGTGTTTAAGGGATAATGTGGATCCTTTTGAAAATTCTATGTTAGAGCATTAGCATTTTTTTGGGGGGGGGGGGGAATTGCTATTTTAGATCCACATGTCCAAAACCTAGTTTACCTCGATGGCTATTAGTAAAGTTTTTTAGCAACAATGATCAATAACTTCTTAAAGATAAGAATTATTTTAGTTGTGTTTATATTTTGATATATATTATTTTATTCTCTCTCTTCCCAAATAAATTAAAAATATCTCATCTCTCTCTCTCTCAAACTAATCTCAATCTTCTCTTTCTATTGCTTCTCTAACCAAACTAAAATCTTGATCTCTCTCAGGTATAGTAGGCGGCAACTTCTAGGACCAAAGGTGGAAGCATGGTGGTGGTAACGATGATGGATCGGCTAGGTTTTGCTTGCGATTGTAGGGTGTGTTTGATTCAGTGGTTTATGGATTTAAATTGGTGGGTTAGTTTTGAATAGGTAGCTGAATCAATGGTTTATGGGTTTAAATTGGTGGGTTAGGTTTGAATCGGTGGTTTATGGGTTTAAATCGGTGGGTTAGGTTTGAATTAGTGGTTTATGGGTTTAAATCAATGTGTTAGGTTTGAATTGGTGGGTTGGGTTTGAATTGGTGGTGCTGGGCTTCGTTTCGGTGGTTGTTGGGCTTGTTCTAGAGATTTTTTGAGCTTCAGTTGCTGCTAGGGGTTTGTTTGAGTTTCAATTTTTCGGAGTTTTGGGTTTTGTTCGCGGGGGTAGGTAGTTTGGATTTAAGTTTCAATTTGAATCGGTGGTTGTGGTGGTGGGTGGTGTGATTTGGGTTTCTCAACAATGGTGGGCTTGCTTGTTGGTTTGGGTGTGGGTTAGCTAAGTGTTGTTGTGTTGTTTGGTTTGTTTAAGAGGAAGAGATAAAAATGGAGTGGAAGAGAGAGAAAGAGTTGGAGAGGATGAGAGAGAAATGATAAATAAGTGAATAGTTTTGAAAAATAAGAAAAGAAATGTATGGTGAGTTGTAAAATGGTATAGTAAAATAGATAAAATAATTTTTTAATATGTAAAATAGATATTGTTTTAGATACCTAGATGCGAATGCTCTTAAGTGTCTAAAATTACCCCAAACTTAATGAGTGATTTTTTATTGGAAAATATTAACAAATATCTTAGGGCATTAGTTTATGGAGTATTTTTAGAAACTTTTTATGGTAAAAGAAAAAATTAATTGATTTTTTTAATAGTTTTTAATATTTATCATAAAAGTGATATTAGAATTTTCCTAAAATAGTCAATTAACAAATGCCTTATGGTTATGGGTACTCAATAACTGGATCCTATTTTATTTTACCCACAAATCTTTTCGGGTCAAAGTCATAGACTCATACCATAGAGATAAATGGTATAATCCAGACGTCCTTCCTAATAACAGGTTGGATATTTAGCCAAATAAATAAACAACAAATTAATCCTAATAAACAAGCAAGCTTTAATTGAAGCTACAAAACCAATTATGCAAATATAAAATCTAACCAAAATATGAAAATAATACCATAGTGAAAATAATACCGTTAGATTGTATGTTTTTATTATTTCCTTCATACTTGCAAAATTTCAATAAGATAAAAGATCAATTGCTTTGCCATCAAACAAATGTTAAAATTTCAAATTTTTGTGATCCAAAATTGTGTATAAAAAATAAGTTTATTGATCGAATAGTAAATAATATCTAATTTGAACGAAATTAAAGATACATGTTTAAAATGATTAGATTTTCAAAATTTACATTAAAAAAAGAGATATATGAGAAGTTCCGCCTTCTTCTCTTTTTTTCATCCAATTAACTTTTTAAAAAAGGTGCAACAATTCTAAATGTGGCCATTTATAATTTATTTATCAATATTTAGAAATATTCAATAAGAATGCAATTCCAAGCTAAAATCAGAAGGAAAAAAAAAAGCATAGGCAGAGAAAGAACCCGATTCCTTTGGTTCCACCAGTAACAAGGGCTGTCATTCCTTGAAGGGACCACCTGCTTCCTCTGTTACCAATTTCTTCCCCGGCCATTTATATCTCTCTCTCTCTCTCTCTCTCTCTCTCTCTCTCTCTGTGCAATAACCAGTAAGTAGAACACCGATACCAATATATCAATAGATACTGATAAGGGAAACCTATGGGGAGGGGTTTTTGATACTGAGAGAAACAAACAAACTGAGCATCAAGGATGTCTCAGCTAGTGTGACATAGACTGTCATCCTGTAACCTCCCACTCAATTTGCCTTTCGGCAACCCAGTTTTTTTTATGTCCACACCTTTTTCCCAACAATATTTCTTTTTACGACTATGCGGTATTGATTTCCAGCATTTTAGTCATATCATAGATTCACAATGATCAAATCTGTATTAAGATAAGTACTTTTGACTTTTAGATCTTTGCTCAATAATTGAAAAGTTTTTTATTTTATTTGAGAAAAATAATGGAAAAGAAGTGATGCAGGACATCTAGAACAAAATTGAAATAATAGAAAAATAAAAGATATGACATTGGAGTCAACACTTAAGTCTTGCTTGGAGTTAGCACCAAGCGGGAAAACCACTAAAAGTCAGCACCTAGGGTAGACCTGGAGTCAGTACCAAACCAAAGAAAGACCAAATGACCATTTTTTTTCTTTCATCAAAATATTAACTATCTCCTCAATGAGTACAATAGGTTGCTTATAAAGGATTGCTAAACCCTAATTCTAATTGGTTAGGAAACCTAATCCTTCAATGCTTTAAAACTCAAGGTCGAGTTTTCTCTAACCAAAGGAGAATGATGCGGAAGATGCAAGAAAATTATTATTTAATATTATTTATGTTTGCAAGTCAATTGTATTTTTATGTTTTAGGTCCTATTAGTTTATTGGGCTATTAGTATTTTAATTTGGAAGTAAGGTTATTTTCGTAATAAGGCAATTAGAGTTTCCTAACCAATTAGAATTAGGGTTTAACAATTTTTTATAAGCAACTTATTGTAATCCTTGAGGAGATAGTTGATATTTTGATGAAAGAAAAAAATGGCCGTTTGGTCTTTCTTTGGTCTGGTAGTGGTTTTCCCGCTTGGTGCTGACTCCAAGCAAGGTTTAGATGCTGACTCCTAGGTCATACCTCAAGAAGATTAAGATACCAATATATATATGTTGCTGCCTTTCACAGGGAAGATGCTGATGCAATTCTTCGCATTCCATTGAGTCACAGGGTGGTGTCAGATAGGTTATTTTGGCTTTACACTAAGAATGGTGAGTACACAGTGAAGTCGGGGTATCAGATAGCTAGGCTGATTCAAAAGCAGGAGAAGGATTTGTGGGAGTGCTCAAAGGATGCGGGTGATTCTCATATCTGGAAATATGTATGGAAGATGAAAGTGCCAAATAAGATACGTGTGTTTGCATGGAGAGCTTGCCAAAATATTCTGCCTACACGTGAAAATTTGTTTCGCAGGAAAGTGGCTTCGGATGAGTTTTGTGAGCGATGTAACCAAGCCCCTGAATCAATTCTTCATGTGCTTTGGGAGTGCGGTGCAGCGCAGGATGTATGGGCAGGTGCTCCAGGCAGATTGCAAAAAAGGTGCACGGAGCAGAGGGATTTACTGCAGCTGCTTGAATACTTATGCCACAGTTTGTCCATGGAAGAATTTGAGCTTTTTTGGGTCCACTGCTGGCTAATTTGGCACCAGAGAAATATGTTACTGCATGGAGGGAAAGTCCAGGACCCATCAAGAATCACCATCCGGGCTACTGAGCTGATAGAGGAATTTAAAGCTTCAAGGGATCAGTTGTCTATCCATGCACCAAGGGAGACAGTGCAATCGTGGTGTCCACCTCCAAGTACTCTGTTTAAGGTGAACTTCGATGCGGCTGTCTTCATGGATACGGAGTCGTCGGGTTTTGGCGCGGTTATAAGGAACAATATGGGTGAAGTGATGGCGGCGTTGTCAGCAAAAGGCCCTCCAGTTGCAAACAGTGAAGAAGCAGAGATTTTGGCTTGCCGGAAGGCTTTGGAATTTGCTGTGGAGGCAGGGTTCCAAGATGTTGTGGTGGAGGGAGATAATGCCACTGTAATGAACGGCTTGACAGCAATCAAACCCGTTAACTCATGGCTGGGATATATATATGAAGATGCTCGTTGCTTGGCTATGAGATTTAGGAGTGTATCTGCTAACTGTGTACGTCGTAGTGCGAATGGAGTGGCCCATTCTTTGGCCAGGTTTGCAAGACAATTAAGTGAGGACTATGTATGGTTGGAAGAACAACCAACCCCTGCCATAGAGGCTTTGTATGCGGACTCTTTTGCTACTGCCTAATTGATTAATATATGGTCCATTTTCAAAAAAAAAAAAAAAAAAAAATATTATTGAGCAAAGATCTAAAAGTCAAAAGTACTTATCTTAATATCATTCCACCTACATGCTGTAGGAAAGGGCCACTAATCCAACCCACCCAAAAAAAAAAAAAAAAAAAAATCTAAAAGTCAAAAGTACTTATCTTAATATTATTCCACCTACATGCTGTAGGAAAGGGCCATTAATCCCATCCACCCAAAAAAAAAAAAGGAAATCTAAAAGTCAAAAGTACTTATCTTAATATTATTCCACCTACATGTGTAGGAAAGAGCCACTAATCCCATCCAGAAAAAAAAAAAAAAAAAAAGAGAGGAAACGGCCACTGATTTTATTAACTCCGAAGGATGCCTTTTGGTGGGGTTGTGGTCTTGTAATTGAAGACTCTCGGTTAGCAGCGAGTGATTTTAGTTTTATTTCTTTTTCTCATTTAAGACGCTTGGTAATTCAGTAGCTCACTAGTTAGCGAAAAATGCAAAAGGTTTGTTGGAATCTCAATTTTGGTTGGAGGAGGTGCCTGAAGACATCTCTCCTTTTGTCACCCGTGATAAAGTTTTGATTCATTAATATTTACGGTCTTTATTCTAAAAAAAGGGTTACGTAGAATTAGAATGCATATGGCCAAACATATAGGTGGAACATCACTTTCAATTTGATTTACCATTAACACCAATTCTATTATGCATCATTTATCACAGGCTATACTAGTTTTTACGAGAGAAATTGTGAAAAATAGTACCTTGAAATGGTTGATTTTATTAGTTTTCTCGGGTCATCATATTACCATCTTCTTTACTTTTTTGCACTGAGTATTATGCTTGCATGTGTTTAACCTAAATCTCATAATTAACCTAAGTAACTACTTGGCTAATTCATTAGGTTAAACTGATATGATTTATAGGGGTCTCAACAGAACAAACAAAAGCAACAACCAAAAAAAAAATCCAAAGGACAAACCTAACCCATCAATAATCCAAATACTATTTAAAATAATAAACATGTTAATCAATAAACAATAACCAAAGATTTCATCAACCATAAACTATGTAACAAACCAAAAGTTATATAAAATTAGTAATAATAATAATAACAGTGATAGAGCGGCGTACCTATGGAGAATGACGAACCTTAAAGATCAATCTATCAATTCAATCATGTGAAACATGTTATTCTACTAACCTTAAACCTAAACATGTGAAAACTAAACTCAACAAGACCTAAACAAAGGATTAAAACTAATCAAAACTCACAAAAAAAGCAAGAACCCTAAATCTGTGTTTCTAGGCACAAGTATGTGTATGCATAGGTATGTGTGCGTATACTTAAGTATGCATACGCAGCCTTTAATACAAATTCGAAAAACTACATTTTTAGAGATTTAATCAAACAAACAAATAACATGTTGTTTGTTTTTAGACCCCTTAAAACACAATTGGATTAACCTAGTTAATTAGCCAAGTGATTACTTATTCCAAATTTCAAATCTAGGTTGACACACAATCATATAATCATATCAATGTAAAGTGCGGAAAATAAAGAGCACAAAGATATGATGACCCAAGAAACCAAACCGGTAAAAACCTGGGGAGGATTTAACCTAGCTATCCTCAAGGTAACCTGAATCCACTATGAAAGAATTGAAGTTTTACAATAGCGACTTAGACCACTAACATCCTATTGCTACCCACCAGTAGAAAACTTACTGACACGACCACGTGACAACTCCAAGACCACGGACTCCTTCTTTCTTGGATTCTTCAGCAAGAACAAGCACTCCTGCTTATGTATCTTTAAGCTTTTATTGTAGCAACTGAATGATCATCAAGTTCTTGAATAGAATTCTCCTTCTTGATAATCCTAAGTCACTCCTGCTTGTGTATCTTTAAGCTTTTATTGCAGCAACTGAATGATCATCAAGTTCTTGAATCGAATTCTCCTTCTTGATAATCCTAAGTATGTGTGAAGGCAAATATCTCTAGATCTCACAAAAGATTCACACACACAACAAAAGGAGCAATCTAAAACGTGGCTAGGGTTTACTCTTTTATACTTAGGGCAAAACATAAAACCCTACACGTCATATGGGCTTAGGGCTGAGTTGGAAAATTCTGCAGAAAAACGTTCTGCTCGAATTTCGATTAGTCGAGTCTAGTTCTCGATTGATCAAGACAGGCAGAATCATACTATAACTTCTGCTGTAACTCGATTCCAACTTTATATAAAACTTTGAGCAAGTATAAACAAGACTATAAAACCTGTTTTAATCATGGTTTGCCAACAATACAAATTAGAGTTCTAATACATTAGTTCTTAAGTACTTAGAACCTAACACATGTGAGATCAAACAAGCATGTTAGAAAACCTAAAAAAATTAAACTAGCCTAAAACAAAAAAACATAAAGCATCAACATATACAACAAACATGAAACAAAACAAACAATTAAACTAAACTACACTAAAACATATCAAACCAACCTAGGAATTGAAATAAGAACAAAAGAACAAAAAGGATAGTTTATAAACCACCTAAAATCATATTAAAACAGGTCAAACATAATTAAAAACATCAAACAAATCAAATATAACAAATGGAGAAACTATATCAAGAAAATCATGTGAATCATGTTAAGCAAAGTGGGAAAAAATGGAAAAGAAGCTCACCTTGCTTTAGAATCACAGATTTGAAGTTGTTTAACCGACCTCTTAGTGCCTACAACACAAAGATTAGATTGACGACAAGAATAATCAAAAGAACAAAACAATAGTTAGTAATCACAACTCAAGAACAAGAGTTTTGAAAAAGGTTTTGAGAAATCAATTTTTGGAAAATAGTTCCTGCCTTAGAACTAACTAAAGAGAGGTTTTTAATTTGTAAAAAACATGCTAAGGGACTATGTGTGAGTTTTAGAAAGGAGAATTAGGGTTTTAGAGAAGATGAAAGCTAAAAAATAACTCTCTC
This sequence comes from Quercus robur, assembly GCF_932294415.1. Classification (NCBI taxonomy): domain Eukaryota; kingdom Viridiplantae; phylum Streptophyta; class Magnoliopsida; order Fagales; family Fagaceae; genus Quercus; species Quercus robur. The sequence continues at coordinate 29,497,515 of NC_065534.1, read as the reverse complement.
TAGCTAGGGTTTTAATTGGAGGTATAAGATGAGTATTTATCAGTTAAAATTAGAGTTTTCGGACTTTTTAATGATCTTTAGACATTCTCAAGGGTTTATGGGCCGGACCACATCAAAGCATTATGTTTTGGGCCCTTAAAATGAAGTTTCAAAACCTAGAAAATCGGACTATCCAGTTAGCCCAACTTGAAATAATCATACCTCACTCAATATAAGTCCAAATTAGGCAAAATTTGTGTTCACATTAAAGCCCAGGAAGTCTACTTTCCAATGAAATAAACCTCACTCAAATATGTTTGTGGATCAAACGTTATGGTCAAAATAGTCAGCAAATGTCATTTTTCAGTATCGATTTCAAAGCGATTTGAACACTTTTGAGTTGTGATTACTTTCAAATTATTGTGAACTCTTTAATTACCCTTTGTTGACATATGTCAAGCTCATCATTGGAGCCAGGGACCAAAATTTATTAATGGGTACAAAATGTGGTGTCTACAAGCAATTTGTTTCTATCAGTTCTTGATTGTAGATCTCGTTCTAATAGACACTTATAGAGTTAGAAGGTTACAAAAACCTCACAAATCTCATAGGAGTAACTCACAAGTCTTCCAAGGGCTTTTAAAATGTAATTAGGGTTTTCTTTTTATACCTAATAGTGTTGGATTGAAACCCTAGACGTTTTCGCGGGCTTGGGCCTTATTTAAAATTTGCAGAACACAATTTTTGATCGATCAAACATATCTTTTGATTAGTCGAGCTTCGCAGTAGCTTACTTCTTATTTCTGCAGCTTGACAGTTCTTGAATCTTGACTTGAACAATCTTGAGCAATGTCTAACACCTAATCTAAACATATTTTTGTTCTCGGTTTGCTAACATACATAAATTAAGAATCGAAACATTTAATCCTAAATATTTAGAACCTAACAGCTTTTAATTTCATAGTTCAGAACATAAGATTGGAATATTTGGTAGTCTTAAATTCAATGGATAGTGAATCTTTTTTTTTTTTTTTTTGAGAAACACAAATTCTGTTGAGCAATTGTATAATTTGTATTTATAAAGTGAAATCAAAATTGTATTTTTATATTTGCTGGTTATAATTTGATGAAATTTATTCAATTTTTTAATTCATTGTGTAAAGTTGTGATTTACAACTATGGTTTTAGTTGGCTTTTATTCCGTGTCAAATTTGATTGTAATTTTATTCAATCTTGTGTACCCTGTATTTATTGTGGGATTTGATTGTAAGGGTTGTGTGATAGAGAGAGAGTGTGAAGACTCAAGCTATTGAAGACTAAAGAGGTTTTCGTGGGTATCTCGCGACTTAGCATCCCGCGAAGTAATGCATGTACCTTGTAAATGATTGGAATGCGAAGAGTCAGTACAGATGGGTACAGCTGTGTCTCGCGAGTATCTTGCAGGTAAGGCCTTCCCGCGAGACACCCGCGAGACATTCTGTTTTGCCAGACTGTACTATCTGATACGCACTTTCTATACCCACAGTATATATACCTACTTTACCCACAAATATAAAGGAGTGCTTTTGAGAGAAAACCCTAACCAAACACCTTAAGAGTTAGAGATTGTTATACCCACAATCCTCTACACAATAGCTTGTGGATTTTCCTCAACTCCTACCTCTCCATTTCCATACCATTGAGAGGTTGATAGCTTAAACACTTAACACACCCTTTCAGAGTGTCAAGTGATCGTTTGGTGCTGCTGGGAAGCATTGGAAAAAGCCAAGGATAGCAGATGCAACATGGAGCTTGTTGCGGGATTCAGAGAGCTAGACAAGATACGGTTCCGAGAAGGCTTGTTGGAGTAGGAGCTTGGAGGGCTTAGGTACAACGGGTAAATTAGGCTTGGAGGGTCTCTTACTAACCCATGTATCCCAACTGATTTTCTAGTGGATTGATTATCGCTTGGAGGGCAGTGGAAAAGGTTTTTCGCCGAGTTCTTCGGTTTCCTCTTCGATAATACATCAGCGTGTTATCTGTGTTTGCATTCTTCTTCCCTACTCTTTTACATTTCATTTTATTTCTGTGATTATATGAATATGTATTAGAGTAGCTTGTTTGTTTATCCACTCGCATTTACACTATTCCGCACTTAGAATTAAGTTAGTGTAAAATCTATTGAGCCGTAACTTTTATTTGGGGATCTAAACAGTTCTTGTGCTTTTAACACATTTTTGCGCTTTCACATTATTGTTGTAGGTTTCTCAAGTATGCTAGGAGATTGTAAAATTCAAACAATTCTTGATGAAGTAAAGCCTAATGAAGAGGATAGAAGTTATGTCGCAGTTGTGGAGGATTAGACTTGTTGGATTAATTTAGTAGCTTTTTTTTTAATCTCTTTGACTTATTAGATTAACTTGTTGGTTTATAATTATCCTTAACTGCTGGGATTTATTTTGTAGCCTTTTGAACTTGTTATAATAGTCTTAGATTTGGGCTTGTGAGATTTATTTTGTAGCTTTTATTTTTATGTTTAACAGGTGATCTTAGCTATGATTTATTGATTTATGATTAGATGGTGATCTTAGCCAGGTGATTTATTTCCCCTAAAAAAAAACTAGGTGATTTATTAATTTATGATCTTAGCTTTGATTTATTGATTTATGATTAAATGGTGATCTTAGCCAGGTGATTTATTTCCCCTAAAAAAAAACTAGGTGATTTATTAATTTATGATCTTAGCTATGATTTATGATTAATAGGTGATTTATTAATTTATAATTAACAGGTTTGTAATGGTTGTATGATTTGGATTGGTTTGGCATTTAGCCATATATATATATATATATATTGGGCCATGGTTTAGGCTACGAATTGGGCCCTGAAGTGGCATGGCTGGACGGGGCCCGCGTGGTGGGTTTGAGGGTTAAAAAAAAACCGTTTATTAAACAGGGCGGGTTTGGATAACAAGGGTGGGCCTGCGGGCCGAGATTTAAACATAAAGAAACTCGCACTGAACTTGACCAGTTGCCATTCTTATTTTGGGTCAAAAATAAAGAATAATGAAGTAGACACCATAATTGTGATATTCTATCAATTAAAAAAAAAAAGAAAACCTCTTGAACATCAAAAGACTTAGGGGCTGTTTGGTTTTGTGTTTCCATCACCCGTAACTTTGTTTCCATCACCCATAACTCAAAATATGTGGGTCCCATGGTTGAATGGTTTGTTTGGGTATGTTTTTAGTTTTTGTTTCCATCACTTAATTCTCTGATTTTTGGGTGATGAGTTATGGAAATTGAAAACACATTAGGTGTTTTAAGTTTCCAAAATTTAGTTTCTAGGGCATTTTCATAATTAAACACACATGCATGAGACCCATTGTCACTGCCTTGTCAAGTCCACCATGCCGACCGAGCCCCCACCTCATCCAACCCGCGGTGGCCACAGCTCAGACCGTCAAACACAATGGCGAAGTTCCCATGCTGACCCATTCGATGAACAAATCACAAATGGGTCTCAGTCTTAGTCTCAGATTGATGCTTCGTTAGAGGGCTCACCTGAGCCACCAATGACCAACCCTTGGAGTGTTCTTTGTCCTTTTTTCCCATTTTGCCCTCCGAAATTCCGGCTGAAATGAACAACTTCGAGGGCCTACTAGCCTCTGATTTCGGCTCCGATGGCCAGCTCCAAATCCGCCTTCATTGTTAGAGGATCATCAACGCGTCCTCGTTCCTTCTCCAATTCCTTCGAAGATCGCAATTCTCTCTTCACCGCCAACCCACAGCAGAAATCCCAAGATTTAAGTTCCGGATTTGGAGATATCTTCAGCTCTGCTCGCTACACCCCTAAATTGGACACCACCACCACGACTTCTTCCTCCTTCAATTTCGATATGTTTTGCTATTTTTTTTGGTGTATCATAAATAAGTACGAATGGAGTTTTGATTTGCTGCTGCATATTTTGAGGGTTGGAAAGTGGCTTTTGGGTTTGGGGGAATTTTTATTGATAAGAGTTTTTGTTTTTTTGTACTTCTTTGGATGCACTTTAGCACTGTGACTGTAGTGGTGGCAAAATGAAATGAGCAGGGAAGAAAATTGACCAAATTATAAGTATGGGGCCCACAAAAAGTTGAAAAATTTGAGTGATGACTAGCTGAGTGAAGTGTGCCAAACAGGTGGGTATAAGAAATTGGGGTACTTTAAGTGATGAGTGACGAAAATTGAATAAGGAGTGATGTGTAAAAAAAAAAAAAAAAAACCAAACAGCCCCTTAGAATTTCCAACTAAACTTTACCCGTCGGACTTATTACACTGCTGCCTGCTTGGAACTGGGTTGGCCGCTGTTGGAATGTCTCAGACTCTCATTCCACCTTCACTCTCTTCTTCTACTCTCTCTGAAAAGTCTAATCTCCTAAATCCACCCTCTCCATTCTTCTCAAACCCCACCATTCGTCACCGGTGGCACTCGCGGAATCGGGTACATATTTTTACATACATAGATAAAAAGAAGTCTTGGAATTTATCTTCTTTTCCTCTTTGGTTTGTGAGAATTGAGAAATTAATTATATTGTGAACTGGAATTGGGTTTTGGTTTTTCTACCTTTTAGGCATGCTATTGTGGAGGAATTGGTGGGGTTTGGAGCCATAGTGCACACGCGCTGTCGGAATGAGAGTGAGCTTGATGGGTGTTTGAGTGAACGGGATAATTTGGGTTTTGGGGTAACTGGGTCAGTCTGTTACGTGTGAGAGAGAGGAGCTTATGAGCACTGTGTCCACTTTGTTTGATGGGAAGCTCAACATCCTCGTAAGCTTCTTCATTTCCTCATTTTTTACATACAAAAGCATTGAATTTTGTGTTTCCCTTATTGGGTTTCAAAATGTTATGTATTGTATCTGTTTATGTTCCCGTTTTGAGTTTTAACATGTTATAATTTAAAGTTTTGAACTGCTTTTCCTGTTTATTGAACTAGAAGACTGGCTTGTTTTTGATCCGTAGATAAATATTGTCGGGAGAAACATACGGAAATCGGTAGTGGATTTCACAGCTGCAAAATTTTCTACTCTCATGGCAACCAATTTTGAATCTATTTTCCATATAGCTTATCCACCTCTCAAAGCATCAGGAGTGGGAAGCATTGTATTCACCTCCTCTGTATCGGGTTTTGTTTCACTGAAGTCTATGTTTGTTCAGGGAGCTACCAAAGGTAATTTACCTATTAGATGAATGTATCCATGTTCCTATTAATTTTAAACTCAAGAAGCTTACAAAGAAATTTTGTATATTTGTGATTCCAGGAGCAATTAATCAACTTACTAAAACTTTGGCTTGTGAGTGGGCGAAAGACAATATAAGAAGTAATGCAGTTGCACCTTGGTACATCAGAACCTCAATGGTGGAGCAGGTAACTCCAGATTGTTATGTGACCATTAATCGTGTACAACATCATGTTGGCAAGGGCCGATGCCTTAACTACAATCATTTAAGGGGAGGAAAATATAATTGAAAAGAAGCATTTCTTATTAGGTTTTCTGCCTAAGCTCTACTGGGTTAAAGTTCTAGGTTACCAAACAGAAATTGCACCATTAGTCTCCACATTTTAAAATTATGTTCAATACTTAAGCTTCTCTGTCATCATATGCACTAATTGATGTCTGGAACTTATAAAGGCTCAAGTCCAGTTCAGTAAAACAATCAAAGTTGACCTTGAGTCTTTATATGTTGTAGACTTGTAGGTGCTCAGCAACAAAGAATACCTAGAAGAGGTGTATTCTTACACTCCTCTTTGGCATCTTGGAGATCCAAAGGAGGTCTCATCTCTTGTGGCATTCCATTGCTTACCTGCACCATCATACTTCACTGGGCAGATTGTTTGTGTTGACGGAGGGATGTGTGTAAATGGTTTCTACCCTTGACATGATTAGACGTGGCAACTTAGCCATATACCTCATCTGCTCTTGCTATTCTTTGACCCCATTCAGTCTAACCTTGGCTATAAATGACATAACCTTGGCATTCCCTTGATTGTCTTTTGGAGTGCTGCAATTGAACTTTTTTTTTTTCTTCCTAATTATTGTTCTTTGTATATTTAATAGAAAATTTTTTTTTTCTGTCCTTCTAGCAGCTGTATTACTCTTTGACCTTTCCTAGTTGTTTTATTACAATATTTTTGTAATTATGAAGTGATTCGAACCCACAAGAGAGAAGAAATTGTAACATCAGATCGGCTAGTTGAAGAATTTTATTTATTTATTTATTTTGTTTGTATTACTATAAAGAAGATTATATATATGCACTTTCTAAATTAACAATCACTTGAAATGCTTGGAGGGAAGGTACATCAACAATTTAAATTAATATATACCTAGCTAACTCCTTCTGACCTTTTTTGGCTTATGCTAAAACTTTTATATTTATTGTTTTTATCTAACTTTTTTTTTTTTGTTTTTTGTTTTTTGATTTTTTTGTTTTGTTTTGGTTTTTTTTTTTTTTTTTTAATGTTTTGTTTTTTTTTTTTAGAGTAATTGCACTGGGCTGAATTTCTTAGGTATAATCAATGGAGGGGGAGAAAACATTGTAATCATTACTCTATAACTCATTTGAGCTACTGGAAGTACATTGAAATCAATAGAAAACATTGTAATCATTACTCTATAACTCATTTGAGCTACTGGAAGTACATTGAAATCAATAGATCAAGGAAAGATTAAGATGGGGGATAACATGGTGCAGGCAGGTAGTAGGTGCAGAGATGATAGATGGTCACTTCTGGGAATGACTGCTCTTGTTACTGGTGGAACACAAGGAATTGGGTCTCTCTCTCTCTCTCTCTCTCTCTCTCTGGATGTTTGTTTTTGAAGGACTCTGCCTCTATGGTGCCGGTGGCTACAGAGTTATAAAAACTAGTAAAGGCTTATTGCAATGTTTTGTAATTGTCTCACGCATGCTGTTGTGGAGGAATTGGTAGGGCTAGGTGCGAAAGTACATACATGCTCAAGGAATGAAGCCTATCTCAATGCATGCTTACATGATTGGGAGATAAAGGGTTTCCAAGTCACAGGTTCAGTTTGTGATGTGATGTGTCGTGGTAAACGAGTCAAGCTGATGGACACAATATCGACAGTGTTTAGCAGGAGACTTAATATACTTGTAAGTCTCAATTCAGTTCAGTTTATTTATTTATTTATTTTTGATGTGTTTAGTTTAATTCATTGCATTCTGCATAGCAATTATAGCATCACAAGATTGTAATGTAACAATGAATCATTACTGCTGTTGTGGGACTGGAATAGAAGTGAGGTTATCGATGGAATTCATTATGTGAAATCATTCTGGATAACCGTGACAGACCCAAATGGGATTGCAACAGAAAATAGGTTCCAGATATTGTTAAATGTCTTTTATTTTTCTGCCATTCCATTGTATCCTCTACTATTCCATTCCTTTGTGTGACCAACACCAGCATCACCACTACCATTGCCATCACACTATCGCTGCTGACACCTCTGCCACTACCCTCATTGTTGCACCACCTCTTCTGCCATCCCCACCACCTCCATCATCACTGTGCCTAAATGAAATAATAATAATTTTCTGTGCGAGGTAAATGACATAAAATGTTATTTGGATCATTTTCAGAGTTGCAACAACACAAGAAAACAAGTCATTTTTGAAACAAACGAATTGCCAGACTTGAGGAATTTAAAGTGAGTAGATAATTGCTGGTTATAGGGAGGGATTCCCAGATCATAATGAAGTTACTTTTCTGAAAGATGGGAAATCCTTTTCCTGTATCTTTCTAGCTTGGACTTAGCAGCCTCTTATGTACAATAAAAACCCAATATTCAGCCCCCCCCCAAAAAAAAAAAAACCAATAAATTGAGCTTATCTATACCAATTTTCAAAGATTTTAACTGGAAATGAGGTTTAGGGAGTAGATAATTCTTGGAACTGGTTGAAGAGATGTAGTTGTGGATCATAAGGAAGTTACTTTCTGAAAGATTGGAAACTTTTTTCCTGTAGCTTTCTAGCTTGAACTGTGCAGCTTTTTAGGTGAAATAAAACCCAATATTTAGCCACCAAAAAAAAAAAAAAAAAACAATAAAATTGAGCTTATCTATTACAATATTTAAAGATAGTTAGGACATCAAAATCATCACTTGCCACATTAGAACATAGTGGAGTTAGCATCGAATTGTAGTTTCCTCTATTATGTTCTTGCTAAAATTGGGGGTAAAGTTACCTACCATTGACCTCCTTAGACCTCGTAAAGGTGGGAGCCTAGTGAGCTACGTGTGACATTTATGTATTTACTAAGGTAATTGTTCCATGTTATGTTATTTTGGCTTCCCCAAATTTCTAGCTTGTATAAGGCTTTGTGTATTTTGAACATCATATTTATAAATAATTGTTTAACCGGCCTCCACTATGCCATCGCCAATGAGCTCTAGCTCAACTGGCAGCTCCTCCCTTTGCAAGTGCTAGGTGGAGGGTAAGGTTATGGGTTCAATACTCAGTCATTGGGATTGTGCGTAACTTACCAATAAAATAAAAGCATTTACCATACCATCAATATCATTGTTTTTAGTTTGAGAAGAAAAAAGGACCATCCAGGGTTCTGGTATAAACAAATTGCAAATGCATATCTTCAATCATTCTTTACATCCTAATTCTGGTAGCCTGAACACAGGAGCAGGATAGTTTTTTGCTTAGCTAGTTGCATAAATAAAATTTAGAAAACTTTTATATTTGTGAATCCTCCAAAGGAGTTTCTCATACCAATGTTTCTTATAGAAATGTTCACAGCCACTCTTGGAATGGCTTTCCTTCTTGTGAACCTTTAAAATCCTGTTCTTACTAAATTTTTTATCCTAGATAAACAATGTGGGGACAAACATCTGGAAACCACTGTAGATTACACTGCTGAAGAATTCTCTACTGTTATGACTACCAATCTTGAATCTGCTTACCATTTATGCCAGCTGGCACATCCTCTTTTGAAAGCATCAGTAGTAGGAAGCATTGTTTGTATTTCTTCTATTGCTGGTGTGGTGGCACTAAATGTTGGATCTATTTATGGTGCAAGTAAAGGTAATATACTTATGTAATTTAAATTTTTATTTTTCGATTTGATCTGTTAAAATAATGTGCATATTATTCAAACCTTATGGATTTGTAAACTTTTATATTCTGACCCTAGTCTCTTTTTTTCTCTCTATGCAGGAGCAATAAACCAACTAAAGATTTGGCATGGGAGTGGGCCAAAGACAATATTAGGAGTAATTGTGTAGCACCTTGGTTTATCAGAACCCCCTTGGTTGAAGCTGTAAGGCTGTAGCACCCTTTCACCATGCTTGTGCATTCAATGAATGTGTTTTTCACTGTTCTGTGTGCAGTTAATTTTTATCATGTTCTATTTATTTGGGCCACATGTGATTCATATGTAGAGTTAAAAGATAACAGAAACGTGTGGGCATGCGTGTGCGTGCACGCAACGGTGCACGACATTTACACCTGAAATAGAAATCGAACTCCTAGGCTTTAATTCTCAAAAACATTTTTTGAAGAAGTTGGGATGTTGCTTAGACTTGGACAGCTCACTAAGTTAAAAATAATTCTGTATTCATTTACATGATATGAAATAAGTCCTTTATGTGACTTCTCGTTACTATTGCAGGCTCTCAATGACTAGCAATTTTCGAAATCGGTAAATGCAAGAACTCCTCTTGGACGCCCTGGAGAGTCAAAGGAGGTTTCGTCCCTTGTGGCATTCCTTTGCCTACCTGCATCCTCTTACATAACCGGGCAGATTATTTGTGTGGATGGAGGGGTGGCAGTGAGTGACTGACAATAAACATCAATCTCCTTATGATTTTTAAATGAGACATTCCCATATGTTCTCCTGTAAAAGTGGCATTTTAAATTCCATCCAATGTGAACTGGATGAGGGTGAGAGGTAAATTTGTAACCCTCCTGATCTAATTATCTTGCCAATGGGAGGAAAAAAAAGAGGATAAATCGCAAAGCTTTCCTTCCATGTGGTTTTGTGAATTTCCAAGGGTCCTCTAACATTGTGCTTAAGGTGAGTTTAGTTCAGCTCCTTGTAATTGTTATTTTTGAAAGAAAAAAACAGTAAACCAAATAGGCCCTAAGTCTGTATATCCTTCAGGTTTGGGCTTTGCTTCATTAGCAAGGACAAAACCAAGAACTTCTTTTGTGGACTTGTGGTCCTAAAATGCAATTGAATGAATTTCAAAATCTCACTCTCACACGCATATATAGACATATACATGTAGGTATATATGCGTTTAATAAAAATTTCCATACTTTGCAAAAGATGGCCAAACCAATATTTCAGGGAAATTCTTGATTCGATTTCTTAGATTTTTTATACTATATTCCATATAAAATTGAGAATTCATTGTTGATATCAAATTATATGGACTAAGTTTTTGTTTTTTGCTTTCATCTGAACTGAATTAGTTTTATCTTATTCAGTAATTAAAGAATTTATAATATAAAACTTTGAATTCAAATTGGCATGTATTGGGTATTTGTAACATATTTTTATCTTTATTCACATGTTATGAAATAATTACTTTTAGCCTCTAAAACATTTGAATTTGTACATCGAAAATTTATTTCATTTACCAGCAATACCTACAAATTTGTGGAATACACTACACTATCATATGTAACAATTATTTGATCCATAAATAACAAAGAAATAAACAGATCAAGAATCATTTTCTAGAAAAGTATTATTCCAATCAATCTTTTAATATACAGGATCTTCGATATCTTTGTTTTTTTTTTTTTTTTTTTTGGGAAATTTTCAATTGATGTTTCATGGGATTTTGCACTCTTTTCTTATTCCAAATATTAACAAAATAACATCGAACAAGTAAAATTTTGATTACAAAAGAAAATTAGAAAATTAAGCATATTAAATACATATAACAATGCCTAAAACTCACACAACATTTTACTACTCATGCCAATTAAGGTTTTTTTTTTTTTTTTTGAGTTTGACATTGAATTTTCTTTAGTTGCATGTCTTAAATATAATTGTATAAAGACATCTAAAGAATTATCATGTATTATTAAGTTTCACAAAAATTACGATTTTGAGTGGAGATTATACAAAATTGGTATAATATATTAGTAATCATATCATATTTTTTTAATGAGATATTTCTCTTTATTTTAAAGTTCATTTAGTGCCTTAAAGGACTTTTTTTTTTTTTTTGGGGGGTGGGAACTCTTAGAATTTTTAATTTTGATAAAAAAAATAAATATAAGTTACTTGTCACTATTAAATATTTTTTGAGGGGGGTAAGGGATTATGTAATTCTGTCCTTGTTTTGTTTGTTAAATGTTAAGTTTAAACCACAATCCAATTAGAGGATTAGCATTGGCCTAATAATTCATCTAGTCCAACTAAATTTTGTATGTGAAATTCGAGAAATCATCTCAGATTGGGCTAGCTAAATTCCATCATTGTTTCGTTTGTCATGCATTACCATCACCAATAACGTTCTGTTTACTTAAATATGGATGAGGCGAATATGGGAGTCTTTCGTGCATAACTATGGAAGCCACCAACACACGCATAGTAGAACCCTTTACTCAACCATGGGTAAGTGAACATGGTAATCTTCCTTGCTCTCCCGTGCTTATGGGCTTTTCCTTCTTTTGCACATTATCTATGGGAACCATGTGTAAACTCCACACATCCCATCCATAGGAACCTCGCACCTCATCGAGGTCTAACACCATTGACAATACTCTTTTTATTGGTACTTATTTCAAGATTGTTTGTGTGAGCCTTTTTTTAGGCTTGCCTTGTCCCCGCTTCATCTACGAAAGGGACATTGAACACCTTGCCACTTTTCTTGCACACCACCATAGTGACTTGTGGAGGCAAAGTTTCGAAACATTGTGGCATGGAGACAATGGCAAGGCCGTAAGGGATTTTTTTTTTTTTTTTTTTCGTATTTGGATAAGTCCTCATCCTTGAGGAATCATAATTTGAAAGGGATTTTTTTTTCCTTATATTGTTGATTTGGGTTTTTCGTATGGAGTTAAATTTGGGAATTTGTCATAGATTTTTGGTCCATTGATTTTTGAAGGAGTATATGCCCAAGAATAGGCTAGATTTTTGTATTTCATTGGTTTGTTTCAGTTTGATTTGTTTTCTGGATTTTTTCTAAGCTCAAAATCCTAGGGGGGCCTGTAAGTTAATTTTCATAAACTTAAATTTTTTCTTTTTCGCATTTTATTAATATTATAAATGGAAAAGTTGAAAAGTGAGGGGGGCATAGCACCCCAACCCCTCCCTAACTCTGCCAACGACTCACACGTAAATATTCCAACACATATATGCATTATTTATAAATTTAAGAATACAAGACAACGATTTAGATAGATATACAATAATTTTAGAAAATGTCAAGGAGAGAGGTTTGTGCATCCCATTTGCTACAATCATTTTTTTTTTCCTTCCAATTACTGACAGAACTAGTAAACTATATATTTATTTATTTTCCTTGCAATACCAAAAACATATTCCAATAAGGAGTGTCTGAACGTCATTTTCTGCTGCTCATGGGAAGCTGAAGCCGTTTACAGTTATCCCTCCGTCAACACAAACAGTTTGACCGGTTATGTAAGAAGCTGCAGGGAGGCATAGGAATGCCACCAAGGAAGAAACCTCCTTTGGCTCTCCAGCACGTCCAAGAGGGGTTTGACAGTTAACAGCCTCTGAAAGCTTTTCATTGCTCAGATACTGCAAAGAAAATATAAATTGTCATGGTTATCATGATTCATGAAGTTCTTCCCTAAGACATTCAACAATGACCAGATTTTAACAATCTTCAAGCACTAGTACACTTACAGTTTCAGCCAGGGGAGTTTTGATAAACCATGGCGCAACAGAGTTACTCCTTATGTTATCCTTTGCCCACTCACATGCCAAATTTTTTGCAAGTTGATTGATCGCTCCTTCAAATAAATATCAGACAGAAGCTGATCGCATTATTCGGTGTACAGTCCTAAAGCTAAAATTTATAACCCATAAGCTTGCAATTAAAAGTTAAATAGCACAAAGAAATTACCTTTAGCTGCACTATATATAGATCCTCCAGTACTTGTGGCTACTACACCAGCAACCGAAGAAATGAAAACAATGCTTCCTGCTTCTGAAGCTTTCAGAAGAGGATAAGCAAGTTGGCACATGTGATATGCAGATTCAAGATTGGTAGATATGAGAAATGAGAAATCTTCAGCTGTGTACTCCAAGGTCGGTTTTAATGTGGCCGTTCCCACATTGTTTATCTAAAACCGTATTAGATTAACTATAAATTGAATGTATCAACTGCAAAAGCACAACTGAAGCGGCTCTGGCCAAGTAATATTCCAATGCCATTTAAATTGTTCATCAAAGATTGATCTTCTAAAAATGAAATCGAAGATTTTAGTGTAGAAAAGAATGTAAAATGATCATTTGCAATACATCATTTTTGGAGTATGCTTTCAAATGCCACGCAAAAGGCAGTGATGTAGAGGAAATAAAGTACTTACAAGGATGTTGAGTTTGCCATTAAACATGTAGGAGACTGTGCTCATTAGCTCCTCTCGTTGGGTTCGAGACACTGCATCACAGATTGAACCAGTGACTCGGAATCCCTTCATATTCCACTCATGTAAACATTCATTGAGTTGGGCCTCATTTCGAGAGCATGTATGTACAGTCGCCCCCAGGCTTGCCAATTCCTCAACAACAGCATATCTAGTCACAACACGTAGTAGTAAATAATAGCAAATAAAAAGAAAAACTGAATAATGTGTATTCTATTGTATTTAGTGATTTTTTTTTTCTAGGTAAACATGTAATATTCAATGAAAGCAGAGAATTAGAAACAAATTACAGGGGGAGGGATAGTCCCTTCTCTATCTCAAGACCAAACAAAAGAACACATTTAACTATATCATGGTTAACAAAATTAACCTTCCTAAAAGTATGGCTTACAAACCACTAAGAGAAAGAGTTCAAAATTAATTTGGTTTCATCAATATATGTTAGGAATTTAACCTAATTATTCCTCAACTTGTGAGAAATGAAAAATAGAGGAAAAAATATGAGCCAAGAAAACTATCACATGACACAAGATATACGTGATTCGATAATGTACCTATGTCCATAGAGTTGCAGCAAGGAGAAAAAAATATAAAGGCGACAGTGAAGGATGGTTTTCAATACAATCATCAAACCTAATTTGTAGTGACCTACAAATACCCCAAAACTATAGGGTCAAATTGGGCAAACCTCCACTCCTTGGACTAAGTCTTAGAAAATGTCTCATTTAAAGTCGTAACGCCTCCAATTTAGGCAGGGTCAAATACCGAATCGAACACAAACCAAACTCCACATAGCCCAACAATATATTAGTTCAAAGTATGGTATTTAACAATTATGTTGTACAAATTGAAGGGCATGGATTGGGCTCAGTATAATTAACTTTCATAGTAGAATTTCACAAAATCTATGTCTAAATATATCTAAAAGCTAAAGCGTAGTGTTTAATGTTACTGCACTCTTGTTAAGCCACATCAGCGCCATATCATCAAGCTATGTTCGATATTTTCTCTCTCCTTTTTAAATATTTTTGTCCTTGTTAATTTACCACTTTACAATTACACATTCTCCAACATTTAGTTACTTTTACCTTTTTATCTCCCTTCTACTTTATACCCTAACCTTACAACTTTTCTATCCCTTCATCTTCCTTTTATTTTCACACTTCTTCTCTCCATTGTTTTACTATAAAAATTTGTTATTTTCTCTTCCACTCAATCCATATCTTGCTCACACAAAAAGGTGAATACTCTCTCTCTCTCTCTCTCTCTCTCTCTCTCTCTATATATATATATATATATATTCTTTCTTTTAGTGGATATTTAATTCTTTAGATTGATGAATTTTTATGTTTAACTATTTTAGGTTAATATGGTTTGGTTACTGTATTTCTTACTAAGTGTAAGATAGAGGGACTAAACTTGGATACAAACCTTACTAAGAGGATTTTTTTTTTTTTTTTTTGGTATCATTAAATTATTGGCAAAACTAAAGGTTATAATTCATTGCAATACATTAACTTACTAGCTGATCGAGAATGATTATGACAATATTCGGAGTGTTTAAAAGTGATTCCCTTGTTGTTGATCTACCAAGAATGTATTATTCTTTTCATTTTCGAATGAGAAAATAAATAGATCTTGGATAGAATTGAAAACTCACCCAATAGGATTAGACTAATGCAACATTACCCAAACTCTTGATAAATATCTAATTTGTTCCCTAGGGACAAACCACATTTAATATTGTTTGAAATTTCTCATGCTCCTTCAAATCTTCTTCTACTTTCTTTTTCATCCTTGATTGTTATTTATTAACTATTTATTATCTAGACATTACCTTGTGCTTATAATTGCCACAATACAATTACTATGAAATTTCATTGTGATTTGTGATAAAATTAGTTTTTGAGAAAAAGAGCTCGAACAAAGTTAGATGCAATTTGTTCCCTAGGGACAAACCACATTTAATATTGTTTGAAATTTCTCATGCTCCTTCAAATCTTCTTCTACTTTCTTTTTCATCCTTGATTGTTATTTATTAACTATTTATTATCTAGACATTACCTTGTGCTTATAATTGCCACAATACAATTACTATGAAATTTCATTGTGATTTGTGATAAAATTAGTTTTTGAGAAAAAGAGCTCGAACAAAGTTAGATGCAGTTTGTGTTTAAGGGATAATGTGGATACTTTTGAAAATTCTATGTTAGAGCAACAACACCCCCCCCCCCCCCCCCCCAAATTGCTATTTTAGATCCACTTGCCCAAAACCTGGTTTACCTCGATGGCTATTACTAGAGTTTTTTAGCAACCGTGATCAATAACTTCTTAAAGATAAGAATTATTTTAGTTGTGTTTGTATTTTGATATATATTATTTTATTCTCTCTCTCTTCCTAAATAAATTTAAAACATCTCATCTCTCTCTTCAGTCTCTCACATTTCTCTAGGCCCTCTCTCTCTCTCTCTCTCTCTCTCTCGCACCAAACCAAAATCTTGGTCTCTCTTTGGTATAATAGGCGGCAGCTTCTAGGACCAAAGGTGAAAGCATGGTGGTGGTAACGATGATGGATCAACTAGGTTTTGCTTGCGATTGTAGGGTGTGTTTGAATTAGTGGTTCATGAATTTAAATCGGTGGGTTAGTTTTGAATAGGTGGCTGAATCAATGGTTTATGGGTTTAAATCGGTGGGTTAGGTCTGAATTAGTGGTTTATGGGTTTAAATAGGCGTGTTAGGTTTAAATTAGTGGTTAAATTTGTGGTGCTGGGCTTGGTTTTGGTGGTTGTTGGGCTTGTTCTAGTGATTTTTTGAGTTTCGGTTGCTGCTAGGGGTTTGTTTGAGTTTCAATTTTTGAGAGTTTTTGCTTTTGTTTGCAAGGGCGGGTAGTTTGTGTTTTGGGTTTAAGTTTTAGTTTGAATCGGTGGTTGTGGTGGTCGGTGGTGTGATTTGGGTTGGTCAATGGTTGTGGGCTTGCTTGTTGGTTTGGGTGTGGGTTAGCTGAGTGTTGTTGTGTTGTTTGGTTTGTTTCAAAGGAAGAGATAAAAACGGAGTGGAAGAGAGAGAAAGAGTTGGAGAGGATGAGAGAGAAATGATAAATAAGTGAATAGTGTTGAAAAATAAGAAATGAAACGTATGGTGGGTTGTAAAATGGTATGGTAAAATAGATAAAATAATTTTTTAATGTGTAAAATAGATATTGTTTCAGATACCCAGATGCGAATGCTCATAAGTGTCTAAAATTACCCCAAACTTAATGAGTGATGTTTTATTGGAAAATGTTTAAAAAACATTTTAGGGCAATAGTTTAGGAAGTATTTTTAGAAAATTTTTATAGTATAAGAAAAAAGTAATTGATTTTTTAATATTTATCATAAAAGTGATATTAAAACTTTCCTAAAATAGTCAATTAACAAATGCCTTATGATTACGGGCACTCGATAACTGGATCTTTTTTATTTTACCCACAAATCTTGTTGGGTCAAAGTCATAAACTCATATTGTAGAAATAAATGGTATAATCCAGACGTCCTTCCTAATAACAGGTAGGATATTTAGCCAAATAAATAAACAACAAATTAATCCTAATAAACAAGTAAGCTTTAATTGAAGCTACAAAACCAATTATGCAAACATAAAATCCAACCAAAATATCTGCAAGTGGTTCACGCAACTACTACTGGCAGTCGAATATCTACAGTCAAATTTCGTCCTAAATTGATCGTAAAAAAAAGAAAAAAGAAAAAAGAAAATAATACCGTAGGGAGGCAAACAAAGTTTTTCTCTAAACTACTTTGGAGAAACACTATGAAATATTTATATTAATTGTGAATTTTGAAAATCTAAACGTTGGATTGCATGTTTTTATTATATCCTTCATGTTTGCAAAATTTCAATAAGATCAAAGATTAATTGCTTTGCCATTAAACAAATGTTAAAATTTCAAGTTTTTGTGATCTAAAATTGTGTATAAAAATTAGGTTTATTGATTTAATAGTAAATAATATTTGATTTGAACGAAATTTGATATGCATGTTAAAATCATAGAGAATACGAAACTGAACGATTAAATTTTCAAAATTCACAAAAAAAAGAGATATACGAAAAGTTTGAAGAGTAGAGTTTCTCTCTAAACTAATTCGGAGAGAAACTTTTTTCCACCTTCTTCTCTTGCTTTTTCATCCAATCAACTTTTTAAAAAAGTTACAACAATTCTATAAATGTGGCCATTTATAATTTATTTATCTATACCTAGAAATATATCTAGAAATAACTTTTTTCCACCATCTTCTCTTGCTTTTTCATCCAATCAAACATTTTTAAAAAGTTGCAACAATTCTATAAATGTGGCTATTTATAATTTATTTATCTATATCAAGAAATATTTAATAAGAATTCCAAGCTATAAAAAGTAAAAACAGAATCCCCCTCAAAAAAAAAAAAAAAATGCTATAAAAACGGAAGGAAAAAGAAAGGCATAGGCAGAGAAATTAGAACCCGATTCCTTTGGTTCCACCGGTAACAAGGGCTGTCATTCCTTGAAGAGACCACCTGCTTCCTCTGTTTCCAGTTTCTTCCCGGGCCATTTATCTCTCTCTCTCTCTCTCTCTCTCTCTCTCTCTCTATGCAATAACCAGTCTTTTTCCACTTCTCCGAAGTAGAATACCGATACCAATATATTAATAGACACTGATAAGGGAAAGCTATGGGGAGGAGTTTTTGATACTGAGAGAAACAAACAAACTGAGCATCAAGGTTGTCTCAGCTAGTGTCACATAGACTGTCATCTTGTAACCTCGCACTCAATTTGTCTTTCCTGTTTTGCACAAGACAATGGACTGATGGAGACATACACGGGCAGCGCAACCCAGGTTTTTTTTAATGTCCACACTTTTTTCCCAACTATCAGTGCTGGGACCAGGAATTTATATTTGGAGGACTATGTATAAATTTTTTTTTTATGTGTATGAAATGTAAAATAGTAATATACAATATTTCATAACTGAGTATATATAAACCAAAGTATATTTAATTAAAATTAAACAATCATGAATATATATATATATATTTATATAGAATAAACAACAACTAAATACATGAATATATATATTGTCTATAATATATTGATTATTATAATAATAAATAATATATTATAAGAAATTTAAAAAAGAAAGCAATGAAAAAAAATAAAAAATAAAAACAAATACATGGAGCACACGGTGACACAGCACAAGCACAAGCAAAGAAGCTTCACAAAATTGAGTCACAAATTGAGGGGTCCACAGCAGTAGTTTATTGACAATTGTAATGAGAAAGGGACAAAATTAGTCACTTTTTATGGTCTAAATTCAACACATATCACGTTTACCCAAGAAAAATTGAACACAGTACATATATTTAACTATTGCAATTCTGGAAAGTGCAGAACAAAGAGACAAAACCTTTACCTTTAAACAAAGAGACAAAAATTTTACTTTCAAACAAAGGGATGAAAAGCAAAGAACTAAAATCTGAAAAAATAAAAAAGAAAGAAAGAAGAAGAGGGCAAAGGCAGTGCAGTGGTTGTGGTGAGAAGGACTGAAGGAGGCTGAAGGCAAAGAGAAAGAACTGAAAGAAGAAAAAGAAGAAGAATGCAAAGCCCAAGTCCTCAACGGAGATAGAGAGAGCGAGAGAGAGAGAGAGAGAGTCACCTGTTGAAAGATTTTTTCTGTTCTACAACTGCAAGACTGCTGCAACTGTGTGGCGGCGTGTGGGAGAGACAAAGTTTCAGACTTTTCAATTTTTTTGGCCGTGTACAAGTAAGCGCTAGATACATTGAGATGAAAATTAGAATTTTTTTTCTCTTTTATTTGTTGAGACAATTGTTTTTTTGGCCTAATTTGTTGAGGTGATTGTTAAAATACTTGTATTTGTTTTAAAGATATTAAATGTGTAATTATTGTAATTTGTTTACATGTATTTGTAGATTATATTTTATTGAAATGAAAATTGTATTTATTTTTAGGCTTTATATATGTATATTATCAGAGATGGGAGGCCAAAATGACAATTATTTAAGAATCTTCAAATTATTTAAGATATTTTTTTAAATAAAAAATTTTGGGGGGCAAAGCGGAAAAGTTTTGGGGACGTGGCTCCGCCACTGCCAACTATGTTTCTTTTTGCGAATATGCGTTAATGATTTCCAGCATTTCAGTCATATCATAGATTCACAATGATCAAATCTGTATTAAGATATTCGGTACTTTTGACTTTTAAATCTTTGCTCAATAATTGAATTTTTTTATTTATTTTATTTGAGAAAAATAATGGAAAAGAAGATTAAGACGCCATTATATATATTTCACTCAGGGACCTACCACTAACATATATTGTTCCACCATTCAGCAAAAAAAACATATATTGTTCCACCTACATGCTGTATGAAAGGGCCACTGATTATATTAACTCCGAAGGATGCTGTTGGGCGGGGTATTGAAGACTCTCGGTTAGCAGCGAGTGATTTTAGTTTTATTTCTTTTTCTCAGACGCTTGGTAATTCAGTAGCTCACCAGTTAGTAAAAAAAAGCAAAAAGTTTGTTGGAATCTCAATTTTGGTTGGAGTAGGTGCCTGAAGACATCTCTCCTTTTGTCACCCGTGATGAAGTTTTGAATCAATAATATTTACGGGTATGTAGAAGTAGAGTGCATGTGGTCAAACATATAGGTGGAACATCATTTTCAATTCGATTTATCATTAATACCAATTTTATTCTGCATAATTTATTATAGGCTATACTAGTTTTTACCAGAGAAATTATGAAAAATATTGTGTCGTCATACAAATTTTGAATTAAAATTACTGTTTTAAAACTCAAACCAAAGCAACAGGTTCAACCAGTTGAACTGAGAACTAAATCCAGAATCGATCTGGTAAAAATCGGTCAGGAATCGGAAAAACTAATAATTTCGATTCTTTGACCATTCTAATTTTTAAAACCATGATGCAATTCTACTCTGTTTTGGTTATTTGCGCCAAAAGTTGGTCAAAACTCTAGAGGCAAAGGAATGCTTGTTGTTAAAGCACATCACATCACAATCATTCATAAATTTGAGTGATATTAGGAATTCTATATATTTAATTACTTTACTTTATAAAATAATATATCAACATATAAATGTAAGATAAAAAATTAACTAAGAAATTTATTTACCAATTGTTGCATCAACGTGGGCTCACTACCTTATACATGGGATGTTGCCATTGGGAGTATGCCACATCCAAGTGGGCTAAAATGCAGAGAAATGAGAGTTGCTACCTAATTTAGGTATAGAAACCAACTTGGGCACCTTATAGAGGTTTGTGCACCAAATTCTAGATCTAAAATTTGGTTATAGCTTGGAAAAGTATTATGCACCTAAGCCCGCCTAGCCCATGGACCAACCTCCACTCATTGTGTTCCATAATCTCAATCAATCTAGAAATCCCCTAATGGGCTTATCACAATTGTGCATTAATGAAACACATCACATAAAAAAATATCATAGCACAAAAGGAAAATTTATATATATATATATATATATTAATAGGCAAAATTTAGAGAAAATTCAATTAGATTGTACAATTGAACTCCAATGTCACGCTATGTGTTATAAATTATTTATTTTTAGAGAGAGTTTTATTTCTTAATTTTGAAGTCAAATGTGGGATCACATCATAAATATTTATCCTAGTTAGTTATTATATACAAAAACTGAAGAGTTTAGAATTAATGAATAGAAAAAAATTTAATTTTTTTTTAAAAAAATGTACTATTTACATTTTCTATCTAGTAATATTCTTACAAGATTTTTTAAAGAGTTAAAAAGAATATAAGAATTGTAGGGACACGATTTTGGTTAACCCGGACCTGGACGATCAGGCCCTGACCCAAGAAGTCCCACACAATGAATTTTGTAGAGTATGGGCTGAAGAACTCGGTTTCAGTTGACTTAGACGGTTCGTTGCATGTTCTTAGCAGATGTAGAAACGTGAATCAAGAAAATGGATATGAAAGTGGAAGTTTTATTCATGGCTATGCATTCATACAATGAATCCTTGCTTTTTCTCTCTTCTCTCCCCTCTTTTTTCGTCCTCCCCTTCTGAGGGACTCTTACATATTATATAGGCCCTTTTTTTATCATTTGGGCCCTACACTTGTTGATCATCCAATCCCCCACTTGAGCACCTGTCCCATCAGACGCCCTTACCAGTTCTTTGTGAGTTGCAGTGACCAAGGTAACACTGTTCAGGGGTTTTCTCTCCATTAATGTGGCCAGGAAAGTAGTTGTGGTGCATTTAATGTGGTGGTGACAGCCTTTGTTGGGATATTTTGAGTCTTCTTTCTTCTTACGTGTTTGGAGTGAGGGCTACAGTTACTGGGATGCATCATTGACCTGGACTTTGGAATGTCCGAGGAGGAATTACTCCTCGGACGTGTTTTCTTCGCCCCAATTGGATTAGGCAAGGATTATGGGCCGCGATGTCTTCTTGGACAGAATGGTCCTCGGACGGGCCCAAGGCCCAGCCAACTTGTTATTCTGGGCCGGTCCCCACAAGAATGATTATCAATAATATTTAAATTATATATGTAAGAATTATACTATACATCTTAATGTATATCTTTTAAGTATATCCATATATGCATATGGGTTACAAGTTAATAAAATCTAATTACCAAGTCAAATTTGTTATCAAATTGGAAACAAATCAAATAAAACTTACATTCATTAGTGAGAATCCTATTCTAAACATATTCAAATCAAGTTATTATGGAAAAGTAAGGACTAAATCGTGGGAAATAATTTATCATTTATAACCCTAATCTTAGAGGTTCACAATCAACAAAGTCACATTAAAACCGTACCATTAAAACATATATTTTGCCTAATTTGGGTTTAGGTTGCATACACAAGGATGAAGTTATGAGCGCAGGTTATTAGGCATGCGTACACACTCTTGATTCTAAGTGCACAGCCTATCACATAAACTCAATTCCAAAACTTTTCAACATTCAATCAGATTAATGCATCTTTTATTTTATCAATTCAACTTTTTTATTCAGATCAAACTAAAATACAACAACCAAACTAAGAAATCAAAACATATTCCTTAACATGTATATAATCTATAATTTACTAAAGAACAGAACATTGATAATGCAAACGACAAAATAATATATATGTATTATTTTGGGGGAATTTTTATCTAAATTCATTTTTCTAATACTTATAATTATATAAGTATTAGGTTTATATATTCCGTTTATAAAATTATATATATTTATAAAAAATACATTGATATTAATTAGTATTGAAATACTTTTTCTTTTTAGTTAAATCGAAATGACATCTAGTGTGGTATTGACTCACTTAATTAGTTAGAAAGGTTTCGATTGGATTGATAGTGGATGAAGAGGAGGAGGAAGAGTTGGAAGCCATGAGGACTGAATGAATATGATACCAATAAATAAAAGCATTAGTTATGTTTGAATAAATTGTCACTCGCTCACTTGGAACATATATGCATTGTTCTTCTCAAAAAAAAAAAAAAAAAAAAAAACACATATATGCATTGTATTTATAAATTTAAGTATACAAGATAAGAATTTAGAAAATGCCAAGGAGAGAGGTTTGTGCATCACACTTACTACATTCCTTTTTTCCCCCCAATTATGAACAGAACTAGTTAACTGTATTAATTTATTTACTTTGCTTAACAATAGTTGTAGTCATGCCCTTATTCCTGGGTTTACAAACATTCCTTGATGGAGTACCAAAAACATATTCCAATGAGTTGTGTCTGAACATCATTTTCTACTGCTCATGAGAAGCTGAAGCCATTCACAGTAATCCCTTCATCAACTCAAATAGTCTGACCAGTTATGTAAGAAGATACAGGTAGGCATAGGAATGCCACCAAAGAAGAAACCTCCTTTGGCTCTCCAATACGTCCGAGAGGGGTTTGAGAGATAACAGCCTCCAAAAATTTTTCATTGCTTAGATACTACAAAACAGAGAATATAATTTTTGTCATGGTAATCATGATTCATGAACTTCAATTCCTTGAAGAGACCACCTGCTTTCTCTGTTACCCATTTCTTGCCCTGCCATTTATCTATCTTTGTCGCTACAGTGTTTGCTGTAACTAGTAGTGTTTTCCACTTCTCCGAATGGGTTATATTTATATTGGTATATATATTGCCTGAAGAAGTAGATCGGCACCAACAAAATTGGTCAATAGATGATATGGCAAAGCTATTAGGACTTTAATTACTAGTTTGTGGCACCGAGAGAAACAAACAAACTGGGCATTATGGTTGTGACTCATCGGAAGGTGTACGATAAAAAAATGTGTTATATTTACAATTTTTTGTCCAAAAATTACCCACATTTTAAGTCAAAATGGTGTAAATATGCATTGCTACTATAATAATTGTATAAATTTACGTTAATAGTATTGATTTTATATTTGATTTTGTATTCTTTCTTTACATGTCCCGTGGACAAAGAAAGAGAGTAAATGGTTGTTGTTGTGTATAAAATAGAGAAACAACTTAAAAAAAAAAAAAATTTAATAAAATGTATTGTAAAATAAATAATCTAATATGGTGTATTTTGAAAATAAATATGTAAAATTAAAAAAAAAACATATATTCTAGAAAAAAATTTCTACAGCTGATGTGAATGCTCAGCTAATAGTGACATCTATTGTCATCATGTAATCTTGCACTAAATTTTGCTGAAAGAACACCATGCTCCAGAGCAATGATCTCCGTTAGCTTAATAGGAAAGCAAGCTTGAAGGGGTTTACAAAGAGCAGTCACAACACAACCTTTACAATCTCTAATGACAACTCCAACACTTGAGAAACTATCATACTATGATGATGCCCTATCAACATTTATTTTATGGAATCCTGGGGGAGGAGGAACCCAGCTGGATGGGCAGGTTCTAATTTGGCCGAGATCCCAAGTGGCAAAGCTAACATAGTCCTCTGCAACAGTTTTTGCCAATTGCCGTACTTGAGGAGGAGGAAGACCACAGTCCTTATGCACAATCTTGCTTTTGTTGGACCATATAGCCTAAGCAATGGCAAAGAAGAGCTCCAAGTCTTGAAGTGTTGCATGAGAAAGAATGAAGATTGCAGAATCTAAGAAGGACTTTTTGATGCCATGAGTGCGTATTGGGTTTTCTGGCCAAAGACACTAGACCGAGGATGAAAAGACATAGTTGAGAAGGGCATCGTCTAAAGTTTTGGCTTCACTACCACAAACAAGACAGTCCTTATTTTGAGATATCCCTTTGCAGTGTATGGCTTCCATTGTAGGGAGACCATTGACACATGCTCTCCAAGCAAAAATCTTGATTTTTGTTGGGAGATTAAGGTGCCAAGGCTTTCTCCAAACCGGTTTGCAAGGGTCTTCATTTGAGCATTCTTCTTTCTCCTTTGTCTTTAGCAAATTGTAGGCTATATGGTAAGCACTTTTGACAGTGAAATCTCCAGGGTTGTTCCCTATTTAGATTATTTTGTCTTTTAGAAGGTTGTGACTTAAAGGAATCTTTAGGATTGAATCAGCTTCAAAGGGAAGGAAAGTTGCTCTTATCATGTCTACTCTCCACCATTTTGTCATTGGATTGATGAGAGAAGAGACCATTGGGAATTGGGGATTAGCATTTAGGGGTGAGATGACCTTGTAGGTAGATGGGGTTGGCAGACATTTGTCATCCCAGATATGGATTAATTTCCCATTGCCCACTCTCCATCAAGTTCCTTTCCTTATTACATCAAGGCTATGGTGGATGCTTCTCCAAGAGTATGATGGGGAACTTCCCAGTTTAGCATTTAGAATATCTCTAGTGGGGAAGTATCTAGATTTGAGAACCCTTGCCACTAGAGAGTTTAGGTTTTGGAGGATTCACCATAATTGCTTTGTGAGCATTGCTTTGTTGAAAGCTTACAAATTCCTAAAACCTATGCCTCCATAAGCTTTCAGCTTACACATTGTTTTCTAGCTAACCCAAAACATTTTAGTTTCTTGCTGCCTTTAGCTCCACCAGAAGTTCCTTATCATGCTTTCTATTTCATCACATAAGCATTGGGAAAGAAGGAAGCAACCCATAGTGTATGTGGGAATTGCTTGTGCTACCACTTTTATGAGGATTTCTTTCCCTCCCATAGAGAGAAGTTTGCCCTTCCAGC
This sequence comes from Quercus robur, assembly GCF_932294415.1. Classification (NCBI taxonomy): domain Eukaryota; kingdom Viridiplantae; phylum Streptophyta; class Magnoliopsida; order Fagales; family Fagaceae; genus Quercus; species Quercus robur. The sequence continues at coordinate 29,471,695 of NC_065534.1, read as the reverse complement.
TAACTAGCTTCTGCCTAATCCTCTCTTTTAGGATAGAAAACACTTGCTTCTTCGATCTTCTAATGAAAAATGGGAGGCCCAGGTATTTTGTGTGTCTAGAATCCTACATAGGGCCTAGGGTAGCAAAGGTCTCCTCCTTGGCTTCTTGTGCAGTATTGGGATTGAAGAAGACTGAGGACTTGTAAGTGTTAATTTTCTGGCCCGAGGCTCCCTCATATTTTTGAAGGATATGCTTTAACTCCCGGCTTTCCCTCGCACTGGCTTTGTAGAAAAGAATGTTGTCATCCGCAAAGAGAAGGTGGGTGACTTTTAGGCAGCCTTTACAAATAGAAATGCCTGTCAAAAACTGGTTTCGGGTTGCCTCATGGATGAGTGCAGAAAGCCCCTCAATACAAAAGAGGAAAAGAGTCAGGGAGAAGGGGTCCCCTTGCCTAAGCCCTCATGTAGGCATGATGTTCCTACAAGCAACCCCATTTATAATAACTGAATATGAGACAGAAATAATGCACCTCATTACAAGATTTACCCACTTTGAGATGAACCCCAGTTTCTCCATGACCCCCTGTATAAAGCACTACTCGACTCTATCAAACACCTTACTCATATCGAGTTTGGCAGCCATATAGCCATCCTTTCTTGCATTTCTGTGATTCCAAAAGTGCATTAACTCAAAAGCCACAAGTACATTGTCAGTGATTAGTCTATCAATAATGAAAGCACTTTGGTTCTTTGAGATGATGTGAGGGAGAAGAGCCTTAAATCTATTGGCAATAGTTTTAGATATGAGCTTATATACTACATTACACAGGCTTATGGGTTGGAAATCAGTCATCTTTTTGGGGTTATTTACTTTGCGGATGAGGGCAATGTTTGTGTTGTTAAGGCTTGCCATAGACATATTACTATTGAGAACATTTAGAACCATATTAGTAATGCTACATCCCACAATGCTCCAATATTTTTGGTAAAAAATAGTAGACATACCATTGAGGCCAGGCGCTTTAGTGGGGTGGATCTGTTTGAGAGCAGTGGCAACCTCCTTTTTAGTGAAATTCCTGTTTAGGCTTTCATTCATGTCTTCGGTCACCTGTGTAGGAATAGCAGTAATTACTTCATCTACTTGTCCTTTTTGTAAATGTTTTCAAAATAGTTAATGGCAGCTTGAGCTATACTATCCTTTCCATCACACCATTTGCCTTGGCTATCCCAAATTCCCATAATCTTGTTCTGCTTGCATCATTCAGAAGCTTGCGCATGGAAGAACCTGGTGTTTTTGTCGCCTTCTTTAAGCCAGTGAGTTTTGGCTCTTTGTCCCTAGTAAATCTCCTCATCATCAAGGAGGTCATTGATTTCCTTTCTTAAACAATTAATCTCAGTGCTTAACATTCCATCCTTGTCTTGTAAGGTCAGGGAGTTCGGTGCATTTCTTTTTGTCTGGACCTTCTTTGGAATCTGCCCAAACACTTTACAACTCCAATTCTTCAGTTTTGCATCACAGCTACTAAGATTAGCCATGGCTCCCTTTGGAGTGTTGAGATCAAATCCCATCCCCCAAGAGTTTTCAATAATAGCCTTACATTCTACATTCTTTGACCACATTGCTTCAAAATGGAAGTGCTTTGCTCAAGTTTGGTGTTGGACTGTTGAATCAAATAGAAGCAAGGCACTGTGATCAGATGTTGAATCAACCAAATGATGCACTTTCATTCCCCCAAAATTTTTGGTCCACTCTGGGTTGGCAAGGGCTTTATCTAATCTCAAATATATTTTGTTTTCCCCTCCTTGCATGTTACACCAAGTAAAGTCAAAGCCACAGTAGCCTAAGTCTTGAAAAACATAGTAATCAACCACCTTTCTAAACCCATCCATTTGTTGTTGAGACCGGATACCCCCCCCCCCCCTGACTTTTCAGTGTTAGACAATAATTCATTGAAATCTCCTAGGCATAACCATGGGAGGTGTAATTGATTATTCAGGAAAGCTAGAAGGTGTCAGGATTCATACCTTCGGTGGGTCTCCGGATGGCCATAGAAGCCCGCCAGCCTCCATTTGAAACTTTTCTCTGTGTCATTGATTATAGCATCTATGTGGTTTTGAGAGTAGCTCTTAATTTCCAGATCAATCTCTCTAGCCCACAACAAGGCTAGTCCTCCTCTTTTGCCTACACAAGGAACTATAAGACCGTTTGCCAGCCTAATTTTGTTTTTTATTCTTTCTATTCGCTGAGTTTTTGCTTTTGTCTCAATCAGAAACACCATTTTGGGATTTCATCGTCGTACCATGTCGTGCAACGCTCGCACTGACCAGGGGTTCCCAAGTCCCTAGTAGTTCCAACTTATGAGATTCATGGCTCCTGGCGGCGTTACCTTGCAGCCATCGCCGATCCCTCACCATGTAGGTTTTGGTCTTTAGTTGTTGCTGAGCATTGTTTCTTTTGTGAAACGTTTGTTTCTTCTTTAAAAACTAATTTTCCCACCCTCTTGGATCCAATGCTTAAGGGCTGGGCCTCAGATTTTGGGTTTTTATTCTTTCCTTTCTCCATTGCAATTCTTTTCCATTGGGCTTCTGATATTATTTTCCTTTCTATCCCTTGGCCCGTGGGTTCAAGCTTGCATTCCTTTTCTTCATTTTGGTCAGCTATGGGCTTAATTGGGCTGCTGCCTTCCATTGCCTCTTTCTCTGAATGGGCTTGCTGGCCCACTAGCAAAAGCACGTCATGTACACCTTTATTCTCTTTCAAATCGTGCTGGAAACCAGTGGATGGGAAGTTGTTCAGGTCACGATGCTTCTGACACTTCATCAGTGACCTGTTCCATCCGAGAAGATGAGACATGTGTGACGCCCTGTTTCCTGTCTCCCTCCCTGACATCATGCCTCTCGGTGCTTCTTGAATTTGAAATTTTCTGATTTCCCTTGTTGCCTGAATGACCATCACCGTTGTCGGACATTGAAGCAAAGGAAAGTTTCGTTGTGGCATTTTCGTTACCTTCGAACTTGTCCTCACTACCACCTTCTCAGTCTTCACTTCTGGTTGACCTTAATCTTTCCATACCTATCTTTGAATTTCCTTGAGCTCGGAGCCAGTCACCATATTGCTTGGGATTTTGGTGGTCTGGAAGCTCTTTGCAATGCTTCTCATCCTGACCCAGCCTACCGCATTGAAAGCAAAAGGTTGGAAGCCTTTCAAATCTAAAGCTTACCCAGAATTTTTCTCCTTCAACACTAGCAACCTTACCCCCTCTTCTAAGTGGCTTGTCTAATTGGAGATCCACTCTAATTCTCATAAATTTTGCTCGGTCTGACTGTCTTGTTCGCTAGTCTACTTCAATGAATTTCCCTATGTTGTTGCCGAGCTCCTTACCAACCTTATCTAACATGAGTTCAAAGGGGAGTCCCCATATTTGAACCCAAAAAGGGGAGTGGGTAAAGCTTATATTTGTAGCCGAGAGCCCCCTTCTCCACCTGCACAGCAACAACAAGTTGTTGTTGAAGTTCCACGACCTATTCTATTCAACCCACTTCATTTGATACTCAGACCTGAATTTGAACTACAAAATGTTATTTCCCACATTCACGATCTGTAAATCTGAACCAATCTTCCATGCCATCCGCAGCGTGTTCTTTAGCACTCTTAGGTTTTGATTTTTCTCCGCCAGTAGAGGATTGAAGAGGCTAAGAGAGCATTCTTCCAATAAATCTGATTTGCATCTCGATTTAATGGATATTTCTTCTTTTTCCTCTTTTATGAGGTGGAGATTGGACAGCCCTTCCACCATCGTGTGATCCATGGCAGTGTTGGGAGAGAAAGGGAGACAAAGCTCTAGGAATAATAACCCTACCGATGAAAGAAAGGGAGGGGTGACTCAACTAAGGAAGACGAGAAAGAGGGGCTCCTACTTGGGAGAGAACTTTGGTTCACATGGTGACTTGTGAGTATTGGAATTGTGGTCCCACATGAGCTTATCATATTTTTTCTACCACTTACTACTAACCACTTATGCGAATTTTGGCAAAAGTTATGGAAATTATCGTTGTAGTAAAATTACTAGTTTTCAGGCCCACACTTTCTTCCTAACAAAGTTTCTTTTTACGATTTTATAAAGTTGTGTCCATTCCATGTCCCAGTAATGTTTTGCAATTTTTCCAGAAAAAGAAAAAAGAAAAAGACATGGGTGGGATATGTATGCAAAAGTATCTTGTGTTCGACATAAGTACAATACCTCAAATAAAGTGTCTGTACTTCCTAAAGAATACATAACTAATACTATTATAAGTTTCCTCACTTTGGTGCATGAACCAAGAAGGCTAGAGTGCTAGAGTGCAAACATCACTCTTGAAATTTGGAAGCCTTTAGATTTTATACCTTGAAGTTTTAGAATTTGGATTTTATCCCCTTGAAGTTATATTCTATTTGCATCAACAGCTACTTGGTTCATATTTTACGTTAAACTTGCTATGGGTGTTTAGTTTATCCAATAAAAATGATGTCACATGGCATAAGGAGAAGGTATATCTTGTATGTGCTACATGTAGTGGGTCTCTCACAAAATGTGGGCCTCACTAATGGGTGAGGTAATGGGTGAGGCCAAATGTTGTGAGACTTCTTGTTGTATAGAGCAAGAAAAAGATATCATTTCACATGAAAAAGAGAAGGAAAGACAAAATATATATATATATATATATATATAAAATTAGAAAAAGAGAAAAATTAAAGCATCTCATGCTGGCCATATTAAAAAGGGTTAGTTAAATAGGAAAAAAAAAAGTACTGTGTAAGTCAAATTTGGCTAAAGTTTCACAAAATCTAACGTGAATGCTTTAAGAAATGTTATGCACAACTTAAGGGATGGCAATGGGGTAGGGTGAAGTTGAATTATGGGTGACTTGTCCTCACCTTGTCACCTTTTTAGGGCCCATGCAAGGTAGGTCAGGTTCGGGATGGGTTGGAAATGTGTTACTAATCCTAATGAGATAGTTTCAATATTAATGCGATAAAGATGAAATATAAAGGGAAATGAAGATCGTGGGAGTCCTAAGATATAAACTTATCAAAAAATAGACTACCAAGAGAGAAATATAAACAAATATTTTGAAGATAGTAATAGAATATGTTAAAAAACTGTTATATCTAGGATATATATTAAGATAAAAATACAATATATGTATAAATACATTAAATATATATTAAATAAAATATCAATATATATATATATATATATATTCGGGGTGGGGTGAGCAAAACACATCCCTACCCAATCACCTTTTTGGGATTGAGAAAATTCGCTCGAAATAGAGTGGGGAAAGGGTGGATCATGCGTAGTGGGTTGTTTTTAGCTTTTTGCCATCTCTAGACTTGAGAGGTTTACTCATTTACTAATACCTTAACAACTACAAAGCTTAAATAATTATGGGAAATTACATAAAAGGTCTAGAAAAATATAGCGTTTTTAATTTTGTAATTGAAATCCCAAAATTTATTAAAACCACTTCAATTTGAAGTCTTTGTCAACAAATTTTTTTGAATAGTAACCAAGTAGAGAAAAATGATAATACTTGATTAATTTTATATTTCATTTAGGGATTTTTAATTAATCAATTTGGTAACCATTAAACACATAAAAAAAATATTTATAGAGAAAAATCTTTGTTTGGAGTATGAAAGTGAATGAATCTTATATGCTAGAAACTTGAAGTTAGATACTTTGCTAAAATACAAAGTTTAATTAAGGATTTTCTATATGATTTTATTATTTCCTACAATAGAACAAATGAACAAGGAAGATGGACAATGACTTTAAATTAAACTAAACACCTATTTAGAAAATAATTTTTTATTTTATTTTATAATTTGATTATTGAGAATTTGAACTTGATTAAAAACATCATTATTTTTTTAAAAAAAATTAAGGAACTATTAATTAAACTTATTAATTTTGGGCATTATTTTTATCAAATTTTCCAAGTAATTAAGAATGTTTTGAAGTCTTATCTCATATATTAAAAATTAAATATAAAATAGTATCTTGGGCTATGGATGGCAAAAACCACCCCGACCTGCGGGTACTCAACCCAATCCGACTGCGAAATAGTAGGGTTTGGTTTGGTTCTTTAAAATTAAACTCGAGGCGGGTTTGGGTCAAGTGCGGGTTTTAGTGATACCTACCCTAAACTCGAACCTAGACCTGACCTATTTAGACCACAATTACCAAAAAACCTGAATATACATACATACATACATACATATATATATATATATATATTTATTTATTTATAGATATATAGATAGATAGATAGATAGATAGATAGGTAGAGAGCTAGACACACACACAAAACTTAGTCTAACCCTAACAGCTAACACACTCTCTAACTCTCCTCTTATTTCACAGCCGCCCCTCATTCTCTACCCTTAGCCCCCAGCCTTCACCCACTCGGCCACTCTTACTCACTCTCAAGTCTCACCTTCACTCACTCTCACCGCTGATCATACCACTCAAGCTCTACCATCGGTTTGTCGTTCTCCATAGGTTCATTGCTCTGTCACTGTTATTATTATTATTATTTTATATAACTTTGGGTTTGTTACATAGTTTTATGGTTGATGAAATCTTTGGTTATTGTTTATTGATTAACATGTTTATTATTTAAAATTGTATTTGGATTATTGATGGGTTAGGTTTGCCCTTTGGATTTTGTTGTTGAAAGTTCAAAAACGTGTACAAAAACACTTTTGAACGTTTAGACCCCCAAAAACCAATTTAATCAACACACGCAATATGTTAAACAATAGTGTGCGGAAACTTAACATAT